>NC_092345.1:45183053-45448926 GCF_963676685.1 Mytilus edulis
AAACAATATTGAATTTGTCGAACTTTAAATACCAAAAATCTAGGACAAAATCTATATTTAAACGTGGTAATTGTCTTAAAAGTTTTAACATTTTGTAAGATTTCACAAAATGTGTTTGGTTGAATTTCTAGCGTAGATGTTATAAAATGTATTGTATCAAACTGAAAGTTTTGCGTTTGGTACTGATAGCAGACACCAAGACACCAAGACACTATTTAAGTTGACATGTTTTACATAATTGTTTATTTTTTTAAGTGAACTGTATGTGTTCTTTCCCATGTAATTGGCAAGAGAGAACATTCTACAATGAAGCAGCCGACGTAGACCTTTTTATTCCAAATGCATACCAATTAAACATTGCACCTGATACTGTTATAGAATGTTTGATTAGAGAAGGACCGTTCATTGTTAACAGGTAAGTGAAATGCTTTTTCCAGTCTCGTTCATCTTTGTAAAAATCATATGTCTATTTTATCGAAATAAAAACTGACTTTAATTGACTTGTATGATAATTTCAAACCAAAATAAATAACAATTAAATTCATTTACAAAAAAAACTTTCAGAGTAAATACATGGTTAATTGTTTTTTATGATACATCATGGTTTTCTTTTATTCAGACGAGGTGTCAATAAAGACATATACAGATGTATAAAAATCAACGACGTGTGTAAGAACAGCTTTGTGGTGATAGAGACACCTCTAAGTAAGTTCAATTATCTAAAATGTAGTAAAGAAAAGAGAGTTATCTTAATTTCTACATAACGCTCGTGCATGTTCACACTACAAATTGCATGACCCTTACACAAAAACTGCTTCAACTGAGTTGTTAAAACAAACACAAAATCATATTTCAGAGATGTTTTATGTCCCTTTTGTATATATTGTTGATTTTCTGTTAACCAACTACTACATTTCAGTGGGTTCTTGCATCTCATTTATCTCAATTTTAAATTACTCTCGTGCATTTTCACTTTTCGAACTTCATCAACGGGCATGTGATCCCTAGAAAATAACTGCTCCAACTGAATCATAAGGTTATTCGAATGAAATTGACGCTACATAAGTTTTTCGGTCATGATCACAAATCGGTTTACCGATACAATGTTTATATGTCTCCACTCAAAAGCGATATGTTTTCATGGTTTGGTTTTATCTTTAGATACCAGAATAGTCGTATAATCTGTAACATTACTGACTTTGTCCTATTACCTATTGTGAAAGTTTGACTGAGTGATGACCTTCACGGCGGATCATACATGCCTAGCCTGAGACGTTTATCATGTCGACGCTTCCGATTTTGATCCTATCTGAACTCATGTGAATCCCTCGGTTTTTGTTTGTTAGCTTTATTTGTCTTCCTTATCGATTTATGAATTTTGAAAATCGGTTAACTTATGTTCCTTTAAGTTATCAAGCATACCAATATATTACAAATGTATACGGGATGAAACGAACAGCAATATTTTTAAGAATACTCTAGCCAGTCCGTTTAACTTCAAATGATTTTTAAACATATTGTTTTGTTATATTAAATATTTCGTATTTTCTATTCCAAATAATTACCAAATTAAATTTTATGGCGGTTTATTTTGTATCACAGTCCAACAGGGTTTTCCTCCAAATTTGTGCGACATCTGTACTCCTGGAAATCTTACCAGCAAGCCACAAGTATGGGTCGGTAAGTACACTTTACATGTTATAGTATACAAAATATTGGATCGCATTGTTAGGTCTCTAGTCTGGAGTCGAACATTTTACAGGTAAAACTGAAGACGAACATGGCACGAACACAGCAACTGACATAACATGATTTTTTTTTACTTTAATCAATCTATATTTACCAACTACCTCAACACAACTATAATCAATAATTTGCAAATTACAAGTTTTCATTTAACCCGGCTAGGATCGAACTCACTACCACCTGCTCTCTACTTTTAAAACTTTACCGATACATGTCGATATAATAATTTCAACACCACATGCAAATGTATCTGTAATATTAAGAGATATTTCCATCAATATTTATCAAGAAAAAAAAACAAAGGTAACCAATGACGACCTATTAAAATATAAAAAAAAAAAGAAGATGTGGTATGATTGCCAATGAGACAACCGTCCACAAAACACCAAAATGACACAGACATTAACATCTATAGGTCACCATACGGCCTTCAACAATGAGCAAAGCACATACCATAGTTGCTTACATCCACGTCATTTAGACTGTGGTCGAAAGTGGCAATTATATCACATCTATTTGTTTGTATATAGCTTATTCAAAAACTTTATACACATATAACAATTTTATTTTTAAGACATTGTATTTATTGTAGAGCAATTATGCATAATAATGAACATCGTGTTTTCTCTCCCTATTAAACTAATCATAGATTTTATTTAGAACAGAGAATCGACATTCCTATTTTAATTCTTGTTTCAGCAAAAGAGAACACTTGTGAGTATGGCTCTGTACACTTATGGTTTGTTTTTTTATGAATGATTACTTTAAAATTCCAGAAGTTATCTAAGTATTGATAAATAATTTTTAAACAATGTACACGTCTTGAAAATGATCTGTATATTCTGCTTTTTTTTTTTATATTAACTACAAATCAATAATAAGTCAATAAATAACATCGTTTTATGATAAAAAAAAAAAAAACCCAAACCCATAGACAATGCATCGATAAAAGTGACCGAACAATCTTAAAAAGATACATCAATCAACTAGTGTACGTGTCGGGTCCTTCTATTATTTTCAATTTTGTAAAATATTTATTTTTATTTTCCTCTATTGAAAAAACCAACGAAGTGTAACATAAATTTAAATACAACTTTTGCTATTATTTTTTTTGTTAGATCTAGGATGCAATGTACCAAAGAACTGTCCTGTACAAAGTCGTACAGACATTCAATGTAATGGATGTGAAGAGAACCAACCAAATGATGACATAGCTTGCAGCACTTGCAAAAAAGAGGAAAGAAAAATGTGGGAATATCAAAGGAAATATTCCGGAGAGAAAAAGAAATCAACCTATGGTTCATATTCCGGAGAGAAGAAGAAATCAACCTATCGTTCATATTCTAGAAGTTCTTACAGGGGCTAAACATAAAAGGAAAAATATGCTGAACCACTGTCATGTTTCAATAGAAAAAGCAAATTATTGAAAATAAATATCAGCAATTACTCTTTAGTTATCCTTATCATATAGACGACTTTCGATTTCGTGCAATTTCCATTTAAATTTCCCATGCTTATGTTATAACGTTACAGTTAAAGCTGATAGTTAAATGACCTCGTTTACGTCAATTGACGCCGGGTCTACCGGTGTAATGAAACTATCTTTTGTTCGTTTATTTAAATTTGATTTCACTTTCACTATACATAGGCTTTACTCTGTTTAAATTCGGAATTATGTCTAAAGAACAATCGAAATATTGCAGTAGATAGACGTTTGTTCGTTCGAATCATCTAGTTTATGTTATATATACTTTCAATAAACAATCAGCATTCACATGGGAACCAACTGTGCCCCTCTTGTTTCTTTATTATTATGAGACTAATACAGACACATCTCATGTTGAACGCATCTATCAGGTCGAACTAGAGATAAAGGATACAACAGATACAGTTAAATCTTCTTCATATCTTGATTAATATAGAGAAATTGACAATGAGGGTCGGTTGAAAACAAACTTTTACGACAAAAGAGATGATATAAACTTTCCAATTGTGACCTTTCCTTTTCTATGTAACAATATTCCAGAGCCTGCACACATAGTATATATATTCTCTAGTTGATACGATATTTTTGGGCTTGTTTTCCTATCATAATGTCCTTGATAGAGGATTAATGCTCAAAAGGAAGCTTTCAAAATAATAGTTCCAAATGTTGATGTTGAAATCCTAAATTTTAAGGACACCACTACGGGTAGGTTGAGCTTGATGGAATATCAATTTCACAGATGATAGCGAACATGTGCATAGTGTCGATACTATAACCCTATCCCCTTTTTCACAAATGTGGCCAGCAGAATTAAACTTATAACCGGGTTTTTACTAATTAAATATGAGCAACACGACGGATGCCATATGTGAAACAGCATCTCTTGACCCTATCGGGCCACTTGAGATCACCCCAGCTTTTGGTGAGCGTCGTGTTGCTAAATCTTTAATTTTCCATGTTGTGTTTTGTACTATTGTTTGTCTCTTTGTCTTGTTCTCTTTTAGCTCTGACATTGACAGTTTATTTTCGACTATAAGAACGAATGTCTCTCTGGTATCTTTCATCTTTTTCTCATAGTTCCATTGATCAATGTGTTGACTCTTTTGTCGGCCTTGGACGTATTACAAGGATCATGTTTCGATTGGCCTTTAGCAGGACCCTTAAGACACAAAATAAAATACAACAACAGAGGGATAAACATCTTTGCTATACCCCCGCGAGAGCGGTTTCGTATATTTTTTGGAATAATAATAATCATGTGATGTACAAATATTTCAAATAAAATAGAAGTTTTTTGTCGATAGCCCAAATTGTTCGAAAAACATTCAAACGTTTATCAAACACTGTGTTAAATTCACTGCCATGTATATATGCACTATAACAAACAGTCTACAACAATAACTTCTTATGAGGGCTTCTGCCTTTCGGATCTATACTAGTTGCTTATAACCCTTGTTTTTGCAGGGTTTGTGTTGGCCAGTGTTTTGTTTTCTGAGTTGTGTTTTAAACAATTGTTGCCTTTTTGTCAATTTTTCGTTTTTGCTATGGCATTGTCTCTATTTGTTTTTACCAGAGTTTGAATGTGGATTTTAACGAAACAGCGTCCAAAAGCCGCAAAATATTTGTAAGCCGTTTGGTGGTCAAAAAACAGTATCAAGAAAAGTTGGTGGCGATGCAAAATGTCAGCCGAAGTTCTGTAGACAATGACAGATCTGCAGTCAGCCTGTCAAAATGACAAAACTAGGACAAACTACTTTGATTCTTTACTTGTAAAGTGGGCATGAACATGTGAGAAGGTTAAACTATTTTTAGCACAATCTTAGACTGAACCCACGACCTTCTAAGAGGCCATTGAGGTTAAAAGATTGGATTGAATTTCGCAGTGAAATATAAATAAAATCGAGTTCAGACGAAATTATTGATGAAAAACAGATGTCACTGAACGCAAATGATTCAATCTAAAACTAATATTTTACAAAGATATATGCCTGACATAATTTAAACTATGTATTAAGGTTGAAGTTTAATGTATGAGATCAATTTAATTGTTTTACTTATGAGCAATCAGATAAATCCCTGGGAGAGCTGTATGACATTTTAAATTGGAAAATAACAATATCAAAATGCTTGATTTCTTTATTGACAACACATTTATTACGTTTCAAGAATTTGTTTTTCTCCATACATTGGCATTCTCATGGGAACCAACTGTGCCTCTCGTCTAGCCGACTTGTATATTTATTCATATGAGGTTGACGTCAGGAAATTCATTGGAATGAAAGAATATAATTTAGCAGTATCTTTTAACTTTAATTTCCCCTATAAAGATGATATTCTTACTAAATAATTCAAATTTGGTGAATATGTACATATTAATACCCTCGAGCCTGAGATAAAGGATACAACCGATACAGTTAAGTCTTCTCATATCTTGCTTCCATATAGAAACTGACGATAAAGGTCGGTTGAAAACAAAACTTTACAACACAAAATGATGTAAGCTTCCCAATTGTGAACTTTTCATTTCTATGTATTAACATTTCTGCATCTAACATGAACTAACATGAGCAACATGAAGGGTGCCACATATGGAGCAGGATCAGCTTACCCTTCCAGAGCACTTTCTATTATCCCGCCTTTTTTATGGGGTTTCATGTTGCTAAGTCCACATTTTCTATGTTGTGTTGTTTGTACTGTTGTTAGTACTGTTGTTTGCCTGTTAGTTTTTTTCTTTTTAGTCATTGTGTTGTCAGTTTATTATCGACTTATTAGTTTGAATATCACTTTTGTATCTTTCGACTATCTTTAATGTGGACTGCATACATAATGCACATATTTTTCACAAAGACATCCCTTTTTTGTTTTGAATCACAATAAAGGAAGTGGGGATCTCGTTGTAGCATGATAACCACGTGTGCATGAGGTCGTTAGTCAGATCCCCGATCAGGTCAAACGAAATACTTGAAAATTTGGGTTTGCTGCTTCTCTGTTCAGAAAACAGCATTAAGGAGTCAAAGAAAGACTAGATGGTTCGAAATTTAAAAAAAATGTGTGCGGGAAGGGTGACAATTGAATATTATGTTAAAATTTGACTCAGACTTGTTCAAACAAAGCTTATATCAAAACATGCGTTTAATTTGCCGCTTGTCATTTGTTCTGAAAGAAACTTGGGATTGCTAGTATATAGTTCGTTATAGTATTAATGTTCTAGATGGTAAAAAAAACAATACCACCATGTTTTAAAATAAAACGAAAAGGTAAAACGCAATAAATGTCCAAATCATGAAAAAGAAAAAAAATAATTAGTGGATCTTCAGATTTATTTAAGCTATTAAGCTAGTAAGTCAAGACGGTTCAAAAATCAAGATAAAAACATTTTGAAATTAATATGTAATTTTGAATAAAAAGAAATAATCTAATTAAGGGATTCTCATATATCAAAATCAATCTACAAATCATTTACTCAGAATTTTAGATGTAATTTTTTTTTATTTTTATAAATGATGACTCCCTCCCATCATTTGCATATTTGTTTATGCTATAAAAGAAGAAAACTTCCGAGGGTAAAAAGGATACATAAATTTGAAACTCTAACAATTCAAGGTCATCGAAATTGTCAGTCAGCTATTTTCAAGAACTGATTATTTGTTTCAATACACTATATAAATCTTTTTGTGATAGAGCAGGTGCGATTTTTTCAATTTAAATTTATTGGCTAAAAGAAATGAACAACGAAATAACTGTGTTCTTAGGTCATTTTCCTGTTACTGTTTGGAAATTGATACTATTATTTTGTTACAGTAAGATTCGAATTTTAATTTATATCATAGTTAAGACCTATCTCGTTTTCTTTTGTATAGGTTATTAACTTCCATAATGATAATTGTTAGATATGACCTTAATTCATGAAAAAGAAATGCGAATGAGCCCAAATGGGCAGTTTTCGCTATTGTGATAAAATTTTGTAAACTGTTCATCTATTGTATCTTTGCTTCTTTTTATTTTTTTTTTTTTGGTCCTGTTTGCAATGAAGTAAATTGTATAAGCATTAGTAGACTTAAACACCAAATTGAATGCAAGATGACAGTATAATCTATCTATTCCTCCCAACACTTGAATGAAACTGTATTCATGTATCCTTCATCATTGAATAATGAATATATAACTTAATTGATTTGGGGGGCTAAACTGACACTTTCCCCTTTTTCTAATCCCTCTATGAAACCCTAAACGAGTGAATCTAATCAAAAGTATTAATATTCGTTCTCTTTTGAACACTATGAAAAAAGATCCAGCAGTTTGCATTTATCATTTCAAATATTGAACGATTATAGCCGGATGTTGCCGACATATTTATCTTGTATTTATTAACTATATATTTTGTGGAACAAAAGTATATGTTAAAGGGAAAAGATAGATCTCAGAATTTCAACTATGAACTAAAATCAGATAAAAGGCAGATCACAAATCTGGCAAATGAAAAGACAAAAAATAAATCTACGAAACATTAAACTGAAAACTAAAAAATTTGCACAACAAATCTTATCATAATCCGTTGAGGAGTTGTGTGCTTAGAAACTACAATACCCCCTCCCCGGACGCCCACTTTTGTAACTACCAAAACAAAATTGAACTTATTTATTTGTTCTGTTTCATACAATGTTGAATGGTTGCAAAAAGTCTTATGGCTTTGTCGTGTATACATAAGAGTTAAAGCAAAGGTCAAAATCTAGAACGTCAATTAAGCTAAGACCTTCAAATCAATTTCAAGGTCATAAACCAAGGACCTTAAATCAAAAGATTATACATGTAGGTTTTAATTATATATATTTGGTTAATGAGTTATATCAACATACGCATATTTTTGATTACTAGAGGGGAGAAAACTCCCTTTATCATTCAACGTACCCTTACAAACAAAATTCATGTGTTACGACATGTCGCAACTAACAATTTAGTAAAAATGATTTGTCGATATCTTATTCGTTTTTTGGAATTAAGAGAAAAAAAAAGCCAAATTCAAAATTTAGAATATGACCTTGACCTTTGACCTTGACCTAATTTTCATTTTTTTTTGGACCAAGGACCTCAAATTAAAAGATCCTAGGTCTCTATCACTTATGGTTAACAAGATAGAAATGCATATCATTTATAACTCTCATATGGATCGTTCGTATTGCTTCGGTAAAAATTGGACAAATCATGCAAAGGATATAACGAGCAATTTTGTAAAATAAAAATGTCGCTTTCTTTTATGGTTACGAAGGAGATGTAGTCACAAGGAAAACAGTGCTAGGGGAGATAATTTTACAAAGAAAAGTATTTGGTTACGCAGGGTAAATTTCAATGGCGCATAAACTGATCGATATCATATACCAAATATCAAAGCGAAACATATATTTATCGCAAGAACAAAATAAGGCGGAAGAAAAAAAGTTCAAAAATAATCAGAACAAATACAATAGGTCTTTTCACAGAAAAGTGGAAAGACCTCAAATAATTGTTTTGTCCACAATTCAGACATCTCGTAAACAGTTATTCCGTTGTAATACACAAAACACACACTGGCAGAATGCTTTTGGTAAATATTCAGGAATGTAGAAATAGTTACATAGCTGGTTCTTTTTAAACTTATTTTTATTTTTGTGTTTCAATATGTAAAATCTTTTCAGGCATATGTACGATTAAAAACAAATGCCGTTTTATCAACCTTTATTACCTTTGCAAAAGGAGTACGTGCACTGTGCTTTGCTTTGCTCCAGAAATAAGAAAAATCAAGATACAAGCATGTTAATGCTCAGATGAAAATGTCAATACGGATTAGAGATTTTTGAGGTGATCTTGTTTTAGATAGATTATTCCCATCTGAGAAGTTAGTGGTATCTACTATATTCATTCGTTCTTTGAAAGCCGTCGCAAATACAATATTAATTTTAGACTAATGTTGCACAGCTATGGTTACAGAGCAGTCAGCATCCTGTTGGCAACGTATAATACGGTAAGCGCTATAAAACCAGGTTCAATCCACCATTTTCTACATTTGAAAATCCCTGTACAAAGCCTGGAATATGACAGTTTTTGTCCATTCGTTTGATGTGTTTTATCATTTGATTTCGTCATTTTATTAGGAACTTTCTGTTTTGAATTTTCCTCGGAGTTCAGTATTTTTGTGATTTTACTTCTTATGGGTCAATAAATTCATGAATTTTCATTTGTCTCATTTTCTTAAGCCAGATTAGTTTGCGTGAAATTTGTAAGTAATTTCTTAATTTTCTACAGCTTCAATGAGCAACTTCTGTAGCGTTTTCTATATGTAGTTTTCATATATTCTTTATGAACTACTATCTGACGTTTTGTCAATGTATTATGTAAAGATGTGATCTGATGTAGATAATGTTTGACATTTTAAGAGAGGAACAGAGTGCAATTACGTTATTGGAATTCTTTAGGAATTTTGCGTTGATTAAAAGATTAAATAAATAGTTCAGCTCCAAGTCATCATAAAACGTTTAGCACTATAAACAAATGTTGATGTCGCATATTTTTTAATACAAATTGAATTCAAGACGGAATGATATTAGCAGGATTGATTGGTGCGTTTCGTTTGTATGCACATTGAACGACAAATGTATGTGACGTATAAAATTTTCTGACGTCAGACACTCAAATCAATGAATGTGTTCGTAGATAGTAGTTGTGTTTGTGTTCTGTTGGGTTGTTCCTTTTAAAATTGTTATACGATGATGACTGATGTACCCATTTTTTGACTGTTTTGTTTGTTGTGTCTGTTTATTTAACGCATCAATGTAAATATAGCGGAATTTGATGAGACTGTCATTAAAGTGAGAGGGTTAGCGCTATAGAACCAGGTTTAATCCACCATTTTCTACATTTGAAAATGCCTGTACCAAGTCAGGAATATGACAGTTCTTGTCCATTCGTTTTTGATACGTTTTGTTATTTGATTTTGCCATGTGTATATGGACTTTCCGAATTGATTTTCCTCTAAGTTTAGTATTTTTGTGATTTTACTTTTTTCTGACACTGAAATTAAAAGTTTATCTCAATTAAATCGATTTGCTGAGCCATGTTTCTTCTTTTCCCTTAAACCCTATAAGGCCTTGCATCCTAACAATCAATGTATAAGCATGAACCTTTTTTACCTTTTTACACGAAAATTTAAACAGTTATAGAAAAAATTTACTTATATTTAGTTGCTGAAAAAGAGTGACATTTAAACATCATTTGTTAAGAAAGTGTAATATTATCAAACTTGAATAAACAAATATGTCATGCACATGTGGCGCAAGCCAACTAAATACAAATATATTAATAAATTTATGTAGTTAGGTTCCATTGTCCTTAGTCAGACAGGGTCATGCGTCTCCAGACTGGTTATTACGTCTATACACTAAACTCAAGGGTTGCGTATTGATTGATAGTTTTATCTGGGTGAACATAATTTATTGATAAGTTGTAATTGACTTTGAACTAGCTTTGTGTCTATGAGGCTTTTTTTATTCTAATAGTTGTCGTTGTGCTTCGCACCAAACTTTTGAGACTAAAGTGAAGCCAACTGTTTTTAATTTTTACAGTTTGTTCTTTTGTTGTGCTAATCAACCATTATCCAAGGTTAGGAGAGGGTTGAGCGCTCACAAACATGCTACCCCATTCTGTATGTGACTGTCAGGAAACTGTCGTTCAAGATTTTTTTTATGGGTTCATGTCTGTCATAATTATTTTTCGACAATTGTTTTGTGATAAACAATGCCGTTAGTTTCGAACTTTGTGCGATGAAGTTTTTCCCTTTACTTGGAGGACGTGGTTGCCTATAATTGTTAAAATCGTTTCATTTGAACTGAATTGGGTAGTTGTCTTATTGGCAATCATATCACATTATTTTCTGATTTTCATCTAGAAGTTTTGAAATTAAATTAATAATGATTTATTCTAAAATAATTTTTTTTAAATATCGTTATTTGTTCATACAGTTTTTACAATTGTATTAGACGTTTTGACAGAATGAGTCCAATTTTGTATCATAAAAGTAAAATAACAAAAATACCGAACTTCGAGTTAAATTCAAATCGGAAAGTCCCTTCTTAAATGGCAAAATCAAAAGCTTTTTTAACACATCAAACGAATGGAAAACAACAAACATATTCCTGACCTTGTACAGGTATATCATAATGTAGAACATGGGGAATTACACCTCGTCTTTAAGCTGGCTTGTCTTTTTGTTGTTGGGATATATAAGTACCAAGCCATTTCCACTCTGTTCTTTTGTTCGATGTATTTCTATTTGTATTCATCTGATGAGTTAAGTCTTTTTCCAACTGATTTTTATAGTTAGTTCTTATGTGGAACTGTAACACCACTGCCCAAGGTTATGGGAGGGTTGGGATCCCGCTTACATGTTTAACCCCGCCACATTCTGTATGTATGTGCCTGTCCCAAGTCAGGAGGCTGTAATTAAGTGGTTGTCGTTAGTTGATGTGTTTTATATTTCTTTTTCGTTCATTTTTTGTACATAAATTGGGTCGTTAGTTTTCTCGATTGAATCATTTTACATTTATCATTTTGTGAACTTTTATAGCTGACTATGCGGTATTGGCTATGATCATTGTTTAAGGTCGTATAGTGACCTATAGTTGTTAATTTCTGGGTCATTTGGTCTCTTGTTGAGAGTTGTCTGATTGGCAATCATACCATATCTTTTTTTTATATATTAACCTCTTGTTTGTATGACAGTCGCATTAAAAATGAATGACTTTTTGAATAAATTGTAGTTCATAACAATACAGGAATTACTCATCTATTACAGGGGAATGATGTGTGTCTATAGGAATATCTACAAACTGTCAATAAACTTTATTGCTGAAACGTACATAAATGGTTGCAAATAAAATTCAATTGACTACATTTAGACTACTAACTTGTTTCTTTAAAGAAAAACACTTGTTTCTTTATTATTATGAGGCTGACTTCATGCAGGAACTTCTTAGGAAGAAAGATAAGAAGTTAGCAATATCCTTTAACTCTACTTTCCGCTATATAGATTACGTTCTTTTACTAAACAATTCAAAATTTGGTGACTATGTGGAACGCATCTATCCCATCGAATTGGAGATAAAGGATACTACAGATACAGTTAAGTCGGCTTCATATCTTGACTTACATCTAGAAATTGACAATGAAGGTCGGTTGAAAACAAAACTTTACGACAAAAGATATGATTTCAGCTTTCCAATTGCGAACTTTCCATTTCTAAGTAGCAACATTCCAGCAGCACCTGCATACGGGGTATATATCTCCCAATTGATACGATATTCCCGTGCTTGCATTTTCTATCATGATTTTCTTGATAGAGGGTTACTGCTCACAAGGAAGCTATTAAACCAAGAGTTCCAAATGGTGAAGTTGAAATCATCCCTTCGTAAATTTTACGGACGCCATCACGAGTTGGTTGACCGTTATGGAATAACCGTTTCACAAATGATATCGGATATGTTCCTTACGTCGTAACTACAATCCCCTTCCCTTTCATGAATGTGACCTACCGAATTAGACTATTTACCGGATTTGTAATCACATAAGCAACACGACGGGTGCCACATGTGGAGCAGGATCTGCTTACCCTTCCGGAGCACCCGAGATCACCCCTAGTTTTTGGTGGGGTTCGTGTTGTTTATTCTTTAGTTTTCTATGTTGTGGCATGTGTACTATTGTTTTTCTGTTTCATTTTTTTGTCTTGGCGTTGTCAGTTTGTTTAAGATTTATGAGTTTGACTGTCCCTTTGGTATCTTTCGTCCCTCTTTTGAATGAATGGCAGCAGATTAAATCAACAATCTGCGATTATATATATGTAATGTCTTGTTTAATAACTTAAAATATTGAGCAATTCCAAGGCAAATATATCCATAATGGTTTTTCCAAAGCTCAATAATTAGGTTACACTTGTTATCTAAGTACTAGCTTATACAAGGGCGAATGTGTACTTGATATTCTATCAAACAAAAGTTAATGTGGTAGAAAAAGGAAGAAACTAAGGGGACAAATTGAAACCACTAGTCGGGGAACGACAAACTACATACATATCACAAGAAAAAAGCAAAAAACAGTTCACAAAACACTTTAATAAAAACTAGATTATATACAACGAACAATTCAACAAATCGTTAATGGCCTGAGATACACAATTAGAAAAGTGACAATTGATTAGTTGTAATTTAAGCTATTGTCATTGGCAAGGCTACTCGGTGCAAAAACAAAGATCAAACATGTTGAGAATTAAATGTAATTGTCAAAGTATTGGTATTTTTTTGGGAGGGAGGGTGCTGAGCCACCTAATGGAGCTATATGATAATTACATAGACTTTAAATCTGTCAAACTCTTAACGTTTTATAGTGTATGACCCCTTTTTCATAATTCTAGGTCTGCGTAGGAAAAAAGATTTGAAATTAATTTTAACTTATTAGAAAGAACTTTCTTGCTTTGTCCATCATCCAGGAATTGTTTTCATGTCGGGCCTTCTGACGTCATGTGATGTCATCTATCAACTTCAGGCTGTTCTTTATACATGATAGAATTAACATCTACTTGATTGTTCAACAACTATGAAGTCACATTTCCCGTTTTTTTAATAGTGTGGCTGTAAATGTATAAATTCCACACTAGTAGTGATAAGACATATAGATAATAATACAAGGCAAAATTCATATCACATGCCGTATCATTCCGAGATACCAATATCAGCCCAAGGGCCTTTATACGCTTTATCATACATTTAAATAGGAGAGGAACTGTTAACTATCCAAAGTTCTTACCTTCAGATTTATTTTTGCCTTGTTTTAAGAGCTTAATCTTACGTTTTAATCCGACGCACCTGGGTAACTTACAATTTGCGTCGTGTAGTCCATAGAAATATTTTGATCATTGTAATTTTTTGTTGTTTATTTGCGTTTTGTTTTCATTGAGTTCATATTGTACTGCTTTGGTAATGTTGTACTATATGTAAACACACATTCTGAATAAAACCACTAAATAGAAAAAAAGAAATAAAATAAACCAACAATTTAATAACAAGTATACTGTAATAAACAAAAGACGACGTCGCGACTGGTGAGTAAAACATGTGCACTTTGAAATATCAAAAATTAAAGTTTAACCCTTTTGCTGCCCGTAGATTTTTATGATTTCATTTCGTGTGCCATAAAATATGAAAGCTCGACGTCTGTGACGGCTTATACTAAACAATGTCGTCATTTAAGAAAAAATAAATTGTTTAATGCATATATTTGTATAAATCAGCATATATGTGAAAAACAATTACAACATACATGTAAAATACAAGTTAAAAACTGTATAAATAAGCAGATGTTTCTCCATAATTTGTATATTTGTATTTTGTGTATTATAAACATTCACCGTTTGAATTCTCAATTTTTAGATAAATGATTTTATCAGAAACAGAAATAGATTTTTAAAATGGACCGAAATAATCACGAATTTAAATCATGAGTGTTAAACCACACATCAGAAGCGAATAGATATTAAGAGTTGAAAAATAAAAATAAAACAAAACATTTATTAATCATTACTTGACGCTTTTCAAATTGAATAAGTCAAGAATCAAAGATGAAAAGATATTATGAAAACAATTACTAAACATTATATGAACGAATCTCTTACAGCAGGGGGAAACGTTTATTTCTAGAATTTTTGCGCTATTTTCACATTTCTTGATCGGTGTGAGAAAAACATTTCTCCTCACTAGTGAAAAATCTGTTCTCGGCAAATGATTGGTCGAAATTTTGTTGTGACGTTGAATTTTCTTGTCTTTTTTACTGAATTTTCCTATTGTGAAGTCATGAAAAAAGGCGACCATGCTTTATACCGTCACATAAAAGGTACACATATTTCTTCAAATCTTTGAAAAGAAGGTCTTCAAATCATTAGAGAAACAGATTCCACCACTATTATACGTGTAGAACGATATTATCACTCTCAATCTATATATCCAAAACCATATCAATTGATCAGCGGTAATCTCCCCTTTAATAACGTAAAAGTAGAATTGTTCGGATTTGTTCCCCATAATTCTATATTCTTTAGGCAGTTTCATTTAAAGTGAATAAAAAAAGTGAAATAACTAAAATACTGAACTCCGAGGAAAATTCAAAACGGAAAATCCCTAATCAAATGACAAAATCAAATGATAAAATATTTCAAACGAATGGACAAAAACTGTCATATTCCTGACTGGCATTCTCAAATATAGAAAATGGTGGATTGAACTTGGTTTTATAGCGCTAAACCACTCACTTGTGTGATAGTCGCATTAAATTCCATATTAGAATTAGATCAAAGATAATACAAGAATCATCAGCAACGCTAGAATAAAGACAAAATAAAAAGGCCAAATACAGTACGAAGCTACCAGCATTGAGGAATCAAAATGCCGAAAAGTCAAATGCAGCTAAAGCAATCTAATTCAATGACCATAGCAATGATAATTCATGCCAACACAGAAGTGCTGACTTTTGGCCTGTATAAAGTTTATTGCAGTTTTGTCAGCTTCTAGTAATGCTATTTTTAAAAAAAATTTCAAGCAATTCATTCTTAAAGTAACCTTATTATATATCCTTAAATATCCCTTTGGTATCTTTTACTTCTCTAAGTTATGATTGAATTTATTACAGATGATTAAAGCACTGATTTTACAAGAAATTGCCTGCCCTTTGGTTTATTCACCTGTTCTTTTCTTCGAAAAAAAACCAATATCATATTAATCCTTGATTAATCGCAGCTTAGACATGAATTAAATTATAATATTTTCCAAAGAAGCTCTAATTTAATAGGGAAGTAATCCAACCTTGTATTTTTACAAAAACCAACATTTAAAACATTAACTTTTAATTGTGTGTGTACAAAGTTGTGTAAAAATATCTGATAAATAATGAAACTAAAAGATTACTTAATTAGGTCATTTGAAATCGGCCTTGGTTGCCTCATAATTTATTCTAAACTTAAAAGTAAGAAACTTTAATTAATTTAGATTTGCAGTAAAGATGAAACACCCAAATTAAACGTCAATCCTTTTATTTAAATGTTTCTTTGACTATGATACTGGTATGGATTAAATATTCTAACTAAATAATGAAGACTACTCTGGAAGCAACTTTTCTGCAAATATAACTGATGCATTAAGGCAATATTTAGACAATAATCTTTGGAAAAGCGAAACCAAATCCAATTTTTTTTTTTTTTTTTTATTTCAACCATGGTATTGTTAGTTTATTCTAGCTAAATGAGTTTGTATGTCCCTTTAGATTTCTCGTGTCTCATTTAACTATCATATTCTAATGTTCTCTCTCAATAAATTGTAGAATTGCAAAATTCAACGTTCAAAATGAGAGTTTCAAATCGAACGGCTTCTTTCTCACAATCATTTGTCTTGATCGATTATATGTTTTCGCCGAACATGATTGCGCTGGTAATTTTAACCTTCCACAAAAGTTCACTTGTAAAGTGTAGAAAAACATTTTTTTTTAAATGTTCTTACATTTATGTCTGCAAAGTAAAGTTGTACCTAACAATTTTAAAACGATTTATAGGTACATTTAAAAACTTTTGTTCAGATTTTTATTAAGCATGGTTAGTCAATTAAATCAAACACTTGTTACACATTAAATAAAAATATAGTTTCTCAACATTTACACGTATTAAATTAATGTTATTATTAATTTAAATATTAATGTTATAAAATTTACTGTTTGCAAAAGTATAAATTATTCTAAATTATAGGGATTTTCTGGTAACTAACAGAAAACCCTTGCCGTTTTTGGCACAACCTTTTTGATCTTTTGGTCCTCGATGCTGTTCAACTCTGTACTCGTTTCGGCTTTCAAACTTTTGTATCTGGGCGTCACACGTAGGTCTTGTGTGGACAAAATACACTTCTGGCGTATTAAAATTTTGAACTTGTTGCCTTTTGTTGGTTGTTGTTCATGTGATTCTTTGTCAATTGTGTTCTCCAATTTATTTATATTGTAGTCATGTGTTGTCATTTTGATGTTATATTTCACATGGCCATAAAAGTGCGAGGTTTGGCATGCCACAAAACCAGGTTCAACCCACCATTTTTTCCTTTAAACATGCCCTGTACCAAGTCAGGAATATGGCCATTAGTTCGTTTCTGTGTGTATTACATTATAACGTTGTGTCGTTTGTTTTCTCTTATTTTTGAGTGTAAATTCTTATTGCGATAAGACGTGTCACGGTACTTGTCTATCCCAAATTCATGGATTTGGTTTTGATGTTATATATATATGTTATATTTTATATTTGTTATTCTCGTGGGATTTTGTCTATGTGTGTTACATTTTAGTGTTATGTCGTTGTTCTCCTCTTATATTTAATGCGTTTCCCTCGGTTTTAGTTTGTTACCCCGATTTTGTATTTTGTCCATGGATTTATGAGTTTTGAACAGCGGTATACTACTGTTGCCTTTATTTATGTCTATGTTCATAGCAAGGGTATCGATTAAACAATTAACCAAATTCCTATTACCAAAGTAAAACAAATTGATGTATATATTTTCTGTCAAAAAGGTAAAAAATTCGTGAAGGCCAAACGGTAACATAGCTTCGTGTCTTTTTTTCATTTTCTTTTCTTTTAATTTTTTCTTGTTATATTTGTTACGATTATTTTATCCCAAATAAATTTCAAAAAATATAATAGATTTGTTTTTATTTACAGACACGTACAATAATATTTAATTGGGATTGAGTTTGTAATCGAGTTATTTTATAAACATGAGAAGAAAATTAATTTTTTGATGGTGCTATTATTTGTATTTTCTAACCATGTCAAATTTCTTCTAAATCAAAACTGTGTATAAACAAATAAAATTATGTGCTTTAAACTTAAAATCATATAAATGAAGTAGATAATTTTTTTTCTTAATTTTTACAAGTTGATCGAAGTCACATTCCTTAACAGATAGTCTACATTATAAATAAGGACTTTAATTTGAATAACAAAGGCGTCAAATGTTTCAGTTTTATGACATCGCGGGACATAAGTCTAAAGAAAAACACATATTTTAGGTTGAACAAAGGGCCACACATACGAGTGTCATGACGTCACGAGACAGAGTTTAGCAGGACGTAGATTTAAGAAGAATACAGTTTTGATGTCATAGATTTGAATCTTACATATATATCACGTAAAAAAATGGCTCATTTGTTGGGAACACCATTAAACAACCAAACCGACCTTAAATATAATCGACAAGCTTAAGGCAGTTAAGTGTAATAAGTGCATAATACAATTTTATCCGATGCAAATTAAACCATGTAAAGCTTAGGGAGCGAACATATGATAATGAAATATTGATTAAATTTAGTTTTCAAATTACAGATTAAAGGGTTATGATCCTTTCCGTTTTGAATTTTCCTCGGAGTTCAGTATTTTTGTGATTTTACTTTTTCCAGTATTGTACGTCGGATCATATAAGGCTTTTGCTTTATTGCGTTACTACAGGTAGGTTTGTTGAGACCATCTCGTGTCTACCATGAGTTGTTGGGTCTGAATTGGTACCAGTTAGTGCATTAATGTTTTTACGATCTAGACATTGTCTATCGTTATTCCCGTGACAACAAAAAGGGGAGGGGTTGATGCGAATATGAGTCGATGTATTTGGGATCATGGCCCTCGTTCTATTTAGTATTTAACCTTGAGGAGAACTTAAATATCCTTTGTCACCAATGGTGCACAGACTTGACAATTAAATCAATTAGTCTGCATTCTGCTATTCGAAGTGAACAGTGGCCGCTATATCCACATAAATTGTTTTTCTTTATTTAATACGTTTTTTTTTCTCATTGATAAAAAAAACAATATAAATGATAAAGACATAAGAATAACCAAGATAAATTAAAAACCAATTGTTCAGAGAACAATTGAAGGTCTTTCCATCAAAACAATGTATTTTGATATGAAAAGTTGTGAAACTAAGTTTAAAATGTCATTTCAATCGTCAAGTGATAGCTCCTAGTAAGCTGATTCCAAAAATATATTGTTTCCATAAAAAAAATTTTAAATAAGGGAGATAATCTGTTACTTCCGGTTTGAAAAATGTTACTTCCGATTATATTTGAATATTTACTTGACACTGATTCCAAAAATATCTGGTTCTATATACTTTTATATTAATAAAGTACAAAAAAATAGCTACTTCCGGTTTACAAAAGGTCACTTCCGGTTGTTTTTTTTCAAGGTTAAATGGTTTGATACCTTTTTCTAAAAGTTGTATATCTTTATCATGTATACATATAGAATAAAAGCAAAGGTCAAAATCTAGAACGTCAAATTAAGATATGACCTTGAGATCAATTTCAAGGTCATAAACCAAGGACCTCAAATCAAAAGACCATAGGTCTTAATTATATTTAGTTAATGAGTTATATCACCAAACGCGTATTTTTAAATACAAGAGGGGAGAAAACTCCCTTTTACATTCAACGTACGCTTGCAATCAAAATTTACATCTTACGACATGTCGCAACTAACAATTTAGTAAAAATAATTTGTTGATATCTTATACAGTCTTTGGATATAAGCCAAATTCAAATATTAGAATATGACCTTGACCTTTGACCTTGACCTAATTTTCATTTTTTGGGACCAAGGACCTCAAATCAAAAGATCCTAGGTCTCTATCACTTATGATTTATAAGATAGAAATTCATATCACTTATATCAGATGCATAAGGGGAAATAACTCTCAAATGGAGCGGTCATATCGCTTCGGTCAAAATAGGACAAATCATGCGAAGGATATAACCAGCAATTTTGTAAAATAAATTTGTCATAATCTTTTACGGTTGCGAAGGAGATGCAATAACAAGGAAAACAGTGTTTGGGGAGATAACTCCTACAAAGAAAAGTATTCGTTTACGCAGGGTAAATTTCAAAAGCGCATAAACTGTTCGATATCATATACAAAATATCTAAGCGACATATTGCGAAACAAATGTTTATCGCAAGAACAAAATTAGGCGGAAGAAAAAAAAAAATAATCAGAAGAAAAACAATAGGTCTTTCCACAGAAAAGTGGAAGACCTAATAATAAAGACATACCTGGGTAGCAAATTTAAACAGCTTATGACTTTGGATAAATTATTTAAAGGTACAATCGATGTCTTAAGAAAATAATTGAACAGTTCCTATTTTTCCCAAAATCGAAACCAATGCTAATTTAAATACAACCTTCTGACGCTCTTTTTAAATACAATTACTGGATCCTCGAAATCAGCGATTATAATTTTCCCGAAAGTGTGAATTTGATTGTGTTAATCATTTTTGGTCAAAATTATAAATTTACTGTTCACAAAACTTTAAAGTTTTGAAAAACTAAGGCTTTTTGACAGATTACCTGCAGATCTTTAAGGCGGTTTTGGTCCTCCATTTCGTTCTTTATTTGGCCTTTTTTACTTCTTTTGATTCGAGCGTCACTGCTGAGTCATTTGTAGAATGAACGCGCGTCTGGCGAAATACAAATTACAATCCTTGTATCTATGATGAGTTTATTCGACCTGCAAAAATACACTAGAAAAGTGTTCATAGAAGAACATATTATTACATTCATATCTGCAATGTTAAGTTGTACCCAATTACCGAGAAACAAATGATGAAGAAAATCGATATTTTTATACTTATGTTCAGAAACTTTAATATTCAACATCATGTCAAAAACTTGTTACAGGAAAAAAATAAAACAAGTTCCTGAACATTATCGCGTATCAACATAATGTTATGTTTATTTTTGTAGCAAGGTTATTGATTAAACAATTAACTGAAATGCACATGTATGATCAAAGAGAACTAGATCGACTTACAGCAATTTTCCTTTGTAACTATCAGAAGGTATTGACTTGAATAAGTTGATTGGGTTTTTTTTTTCAAATATACGAAAATTTAATTTTAATTTTTGCTTTCAATGAAATTTCCTTAAATAAATGGTAGACAGTTTCTTTCACATATTAACGTTTATATGTCAATCTCAGTTCGGTAACCATGTAAACATACACATTTTCCATTTAAATTCGCTCCCCAGCTGTATTGCTGAACGTGATATTGACAATTCATGTAAAAAAAACCAAGAATGATTTGAATGTTTTGCATGAGGCATTCTGTTTTGCAGTTTGCAGGGTATTTAAGACAAATGTATACTTTCTTAATATATTCTGAGTGCCAATGATAACGCAGCAATTGTTTTTTAAAAATAACATTTGTATACAAAAAATTTTTTTTTTCTTTACAAGCAGTAATTGTTAATGACAATTTATGGGTATATCTAAAGATAAAAGTCAACATGTTCAATTACCACGATTCGAATGCAATGCGTTCGTGCAACACAGCGATACAATTCACTAACTATCAGTCTCAAAAACTAATGTGTCCACCGCTGCAACGCAATTTCTACACCGACGTGGCATTTACCTGACCAGACGTTGGACACGGTGTTGTGTAATGTTTTTCCATTCTTCCCGCAATGCAATTTGAAAATGGCACAGCGTAACTTGTAGTGGCTGTCGGCGTCTTACGACTTGTCCAATTTGGTCCCATAATTGTTCAATTGGACTCAAATCCGGCGAAAAGGTGGCCATGGTAATGTCTGAACATGGTTGTTATTGATGAACTCAGTTGTGAGTCTAGCGAAGTGTGCTCGAGCGTTATCTTGTTGAAAAACATTAACATCTTGATGCCTAGCCATAATATAATCGATGTAGCGTTGGGCGTTTAAATTTCTATTGATAGTGGTGAGTGGAGTTTTATGGTTGAACGGTATTACTCACCATACCATGACACTACCACCACTCCAACGATCTGTGTCTTGGATACATGAATATGCATAGCGTTCTCATCGTCGTCTCTACACACGAATTCTTCCATCACTACGGCGAAGATGGGTTCTTGATTCGTCCGTCCATAAGACAGTTGTCCATTGCCTGTGTAACCATCTCTGACGAAGTTGTGTCCATCTAAGGCGATTTTGGTGTCATACTGCTGTCAGCATGTTACCACGGAAAGGCCGCCGTGCCCTTTATTCACTGCTGCGCAAACGGCTTCTTACCGTGTTTGCTCCAATTTGTCTCCTATGAACGCCGACATTCTCTCGTGCTGATTGGACAACCGTACGGAAACGATCTCGCAGGTGCTGAAGACGAATGTACCGGTCCTGTTGGGCAGTAGTTGCTCTCTGTATTCTGGGACGTGGCCTATCATTCAAAGATCCAGTTTGGTTGAATCTTTTGATGAGTCTGGTAATTGTTGAGGCCAAATACTGTGTGCAATTTCACGACTTGAAATGCCACCTTGCACCATGCCCCAAACTTCATGTCTCTGGTAGTCTGAATTTCTTGGTATCTCCGCCTTAGTTTATTGCAGTGGCTTACAAAAAAGGATGGGAAATTTCAATTCTTAAGCAAGGCTTTCCAAAACAAACATGAGAAAATCACTTTTACGTAAAATAGCGCTGCAGTCCACTCTCCCCACTTTTCTGCAACCAAGCTCGTATCTTTTTTTCTAAAATCATTCAAGCGTAAAGTTGTCGAAAGAAGTCTGACAATTCATTTTCAATCCGATATAGGTAATCATTCAAAAAAATATTAATATTTTTTTTAATATTTGAAATTTACAAGTAATGCGTATTCATTTGCACTCAGTTTAGATATATATCTACTACTTTCTATCAATTTTTTACTTTTAACCGTAAATAAAATTTTTGTACGGAAACCGATGCCTGTCACGCGGTTTAAAAAAAAATCTTACTCGTTATAAGGACTTTGTCTTGATTTATTTTATATGTATGTTGTATAGTTATATTTTGAACCGAATTTATATACATGTCAGTTGCAAGATGATAGATGTATAAGTCTTCTATATGACGCGTATGTATCTGTTTTTTAGTATAATTTTAATCTTAAAAGTGTTGTTTTTTTCTGACATGGTGGGTTCATAAGAGAACTATTTCTTAAATTACAATGTATATTTTTTGAAACATTGTATAATCGATAAACAAAATATAAAACACGCAGAACAGTGACAACTTTATCGGGAACACATCCTAAAATAACCAAAGCTATTTCAAAAATAATCACCAATGCAATAATTCCCTTAAAGAACTATTGGTAACTAGCCCAATCATATGCTATTCCAGATTAAAAAATCAACAGGGAAAAACATATTAGATCATTGAATATTAATCTAGTTTTGTCGTCTATAAACAGATTCGATGCGAGCACTTCAAATGCAAAAACCGTACAAAGAAAAACGACCTTCGTTCCTTCATACATTGAGGACCACGACTGTCTGTTGATGAACACACTGTGCATATAATCGAAAAAGCCCATTTTATTCTTTCAATCAAAGAATGATAACTCAAAGGTTCTAAGTTACTTTTTCAACACCTATATTAGTTAAAACCTATTAGATGATTTTGAAATAAACAACTTGTTAGCCAGATTGATCGAGTGTTGCGTGCCTAATGGTAAGAAAGTAATATTTTATGCACTTTTCTTCTGACATAACGGCAATAAAATTTCGGACATTGTTTCATTTAAATTTGCTGTAATTTCAGTTTTGAATGCGTTTAAAACTAAGTAATAAATTCCCCTTATTCAAACCTCGGATTCTTTGTGCGCATTTGGCCATACTTCATGCCTTTAATAAAAAAAAAATTATTTTGGACTAAAAAAAAACCAATTTATTGTCAATATAGACCCATGGAGTGCAATTAAGTTAGAACCAATTGAATTGTGAAAATAAGGACTTTTCACTTGCACAAAGCAGTACTTAGTGGGGCATTTCGGGAGTTGCCCAGTTTGTAAAATATTCAACCTTTAAACTTGAACATGTGTGAAAATGAGTCTTACCTTCGAAATGAGCCATCATATATATCCCATTTTATGATATGAACAGATGAAAGGAAGAAGGCTACTATTGTCGTATATGGGATTTGAATTGCATATCTTGACCCAAATATTGTCTGGCAGATCAATTTTCATATTAAAATGACCTAGCAAGTTATAATAATCTTAGGGGTCTGTCATGTAATAGAAGTTCCTATCATTATACAAGTTCAAATGGAAACAAAATTCAGGAATATATTCTATTCCCACTGGAATGATTATAACAATATATGTTCCTAATGGAATAAATTGAAGAGAACATTTGTACAAACAGGACACAAAGAACTCTCACAATAAAAATCCTGATAAAAAAAATCCTAAAAAGCTTTCAAAAAACTTCCAAATAATTTGTTCTAGGACACCAAGTATTAAATTGCATCCTCAAATGGGCAATGAAGCATTAGCTTACAACAAAGTTGTAGCATTGTATTTGATCAACATTAGTATTTTAATGTTTTGTCATTTAGTCTGAATCTCTCAGGTCTGAACACTTTGTTTCGACAGGAGCTGATGTAGCAGGTATTGCTTGATCATCAGATGTGTTGATAGAAGAGATAATGTGTTCCTATGAACTTGCCAATACATTAAGGGGTATTTTGACTCAGAAATGAAGCCACTTAATTAAACGATATAGATAAATAATTTAAAAATTGTACCTGTTTTTTTTTAACTTTACAATCATTCAAAAGAATGCTTGTCACTAGATTGAAAATAATGTTTAGTACAAACATTGTATCATGTCTAAATATTAGCAATGTTTTGCTAATTAGATAACATACATGTAATCGTGACATTGTCCCTAGGCTGTTTTATTACACATTTAGTCTAATTAATTGCCAATTGTTTTTACAGCGGATCATTTTTATTTCTTTAACTTTCATAGTACATACTTTTTCGTGTACTAAGTAACTACGCATGAATGACCACAAGGGTAAGATTTCATTGTATCGTAATCAAGATATTGAAATACTAATTGCTACTGGCTATTTTGAAAAAAATGTTGTGTTCCAAATTAAACTAAATAGTCTGTAATTAATTTTCAAATTAATTTTAAACATCCCACTATTTAATCTTTGGATCAAAAAATGTTTTTGACAATTAAAAGTTTCTTTCAATTAAATAAAGAGTAACAAATATTCATTGTAGTTCATTATAACTTGATTAGAGTAAAATGCCATCTAAATTTGTAATCATTTATATTATCTTCCATGTAATTATTTTGTACACAAAAAAAGAGTGAACCATGAAACCTTGTAAAGGGAAATACAAGCAACTTGATATATTTCGTTGTCATGAATGGATTGATTATTGGTTGCTTAATGTCCAGTGACAGATATTTCATGCATGTAAACTATTCACTAGACTACCTATGGTAACATACCAGGGGCAGATCCATCCATTTTTAAGGGGTTCCAATCCAAAATAAAGGGGGAGGGGTTCAACTGTATGTTCTTATTCAAAGCATTGATCATCCCCCCTCCCAAAATAAGCGTTTTCCACCACCCTCTTTTGGAATATGCCACTGCAAACTATCTATATGTTTTGAAATTTGTCATGTATAGTAAAACACAGCTTTATACAAATATACCAATAAACATACTTATACCAGCAACTACATTCTTTTCATTCTGAAGTCAATATCTTATAATGATAATAGTGAGTAGATTTACAAAACTATGTAAATGAGCTACAGCTAGTCAGCTAAAACATATCAATAGACTAATTACAGGATTACTCAAGTTGTAAATATGTGCTAAATTGGATAGTGTATAGAAAGGTATATACTATGAAAATAAGAGCTTGGTGCACAGCCCCGCGCTCTTATTTTTATATTATATACCTTTCTGTACACTAACCGACACATAATCCCTTTGTGTATACTAATTTGACAAAATGATTGTGTGCAGTGATTTTAAAATTCTAAATGAACTGTCTAAGAAGATTTACACATTTGTATTGATGGTATGTATATGTTCCAGACAATATGAGTATTTGGACCATACGCGTATGGTCCGACCGTACGCGTATGGTCGGACCATATAGCATAATACTCGTTTTGTTTTTAACGGGCCGGACCATTTGAGTATTTGGACCATATAGGTATTTTTTTTCTAATTACATTATAAATAAAGGCAACAGTAGTATACCGCTGTTCAAAACTCATAAATCCAGGGACAATAAACAAAATCGGGGTAACAAACTAAAACCGAGGGAAACGCATTAAATATAAGAGGAGAACAACGACATAACACCTAAACGTAACACACACAGAAACGGACCAAGCATCAGACAAAAAACCACGAGAATAACAAATATAACAAGAAAACCAAATACATGAATTTGGAATAGACAAGTACCGTGCCACGCCTGATCTCAATATCTCAAAAATAAGAGAAAACACAAACGACTCAACGTTAAAATGCAACACACACAGAAACTTACAATAATATAACAATGGCCATCTTCCTGACTTGGTACAGGACACTTTTAAAGGGGAATAAAAGTGGTGGGTTGAACCTGGTTTTGTGGCATGCCAAACCTCGTACTTTAATGACAAAGTTAAATATAACATTGAAATGACAACATAATATTACAGGACTACAATACAAATAAATAGGAGAACATATTAGACAAAGAAAAACATGATTAATAGATAACAAAAAGCATCAGGTTTAAAATTCAATACGCCAAAAACGCACCTTGTCCACACAGGACTTACAAGTGACGCCCAGATATAAAAGATCGAAAGTGAAAAAAGTACAAAGTTGTACAGCACTGGAGATAAAAAGTTGAAAAGATTTCGCCAAATACGGCATTGTTTTTATGCCCGGGATAAGAACATTCTTATTATATAGAACAATTCATGCTATTGCAAACAGTAAATTTTATCAAATGAATATGAAAGAGATATACATAAAGAAACTGAAGTATTAACTAATTACAGAAAACTAAACCCGAATACATAACGCCCAGATATAAAAGATCGAAAGTGAAAAAGGTACAAAGTTGTACAGCACTGAAGATCAAAAGTTGAAAAGGTTTTGCCAAATACGGCATTGTTTTTATGCCCGGGATAAGATAAACATTTTAATAATACAAAAACTATATCTAAAAAAACATGGCAATTTATTAATTTTATAAGCCAAAAACTACGTAAAAAATTTAATGCCATAGTTAGTTTTTTCTTGCATGTAGGCTTGGTGTGACATAATCTTCCAAACGGTATCATAGCTTTTTTGCATTTGCAAGAATTTTGTGCCCGATCCTTTTCATTTACACCTTTTGTTTGCGAGTGAAAAGCTAGCCTTTTTGCAGATGCGTACAGTGATACCAAGGTCTTTGGCCATTCTGATGTCTACTTAAATTAACTATGTTATTTTCCAGTTACTTCTTGTGTAAATAAACTCATCATAGATAGCAGTTCATTAAGAATTTTTTGGAATTTGATTTTTTTAGTCGACATATTGCCATTCACTCGTAATAGAAAATCGGTAATGACCATCGGTATAAAATGTGTTTACTTTAAATTTGACAATTAAGTAAAATTAACTATGCAAAACTTTTTATTTTTATTAAGCTTATCTATTTATTATTATATAATAATAAAATAACCTATATGATACCGTCTTTTTGATGAACGGTCATACCATATGAAGAGTTTAGAAGTATTTAAAGTAAACTGTAACAGTGTTAATTAACCTGACCATTTGAGTATATACCCATATGGTCATGACCATACGCGTATGGTCCCAATACTCATATGGTCCGGAAAATATATACATGTTACCAATATATTTAGTTTAAAAACTGAACAACAACAATAAATGATTCTCACATTTTTTTTAAGTTATAAGACTATTTTGCAAACATTTCTGTATGTCAAATAAATAACATTTATATTAACACAATTTCTGACCATTTACACCATAAAAGTACATGTAATTGAAATGTTATTCAAAAGTAATTTAGCATAACTTGCATTTTTCATTGTAATTAATTAAAGTACCATTACATGTAATTAAAAAAATGCTCAATTACACATTACATTCAATTACTTGGAAAATTGCAATGCATTACACTCAATTACCATTACATTTTCAATTACCCCATATCTGGTACCAACCAACCCTGTTTTCTCTACAAGAAGGTAGGAAACAAGTTTTCATGTTTTACCTCAATATTGATGGAATTTAGAAAGAATGAAACAATCCCATTATTATAAAATACAGAAATGTTTTATGATTGAAATTAGACGTATATATTTATAAAAATTCGAAAAAAAACTTAATGATAACCTGTATTTTTTCATTTTCGAATGAGTAGAAATCAGAGATTAATACTGAAAGCTAGCTCATATCGCATTTTAAAGTAATGCTAATTAATAAACCGTGTAAAAACAAATCACACAAGCGTGTCATATTTAGACGTCTGACACATGTGGAACAGGATTTACTTATCCATTCGGAGCAACTGAAATCACCTCCAGTGCTTGGTGGGATTAGGCATCAACCGTAAGCTTTCTATGCTGCGTTAAGTGTACTGTTGTTTGTCTGGTTTTTATCTTTTTTCCAGTTTCAGCCACTGCGTTGTCATATTATATTTGTTTTATCATGACTTTGATTGCCTCTTTGGTATCTTTCATCTCACTTTTATGGCACTTTCATGTGCATGTACACAATATGCATCCCTGTAAAAGCTTCACATATTGTAATGTACTATTTTACTATTTATTCATGTGTTGGTGTGTGCTGAAATTACTTGCGCTGGTTGGTACTGTATTCCTGTTACGTAGTGTTGTCTGTTGAGCGATATTTTAAGCATTGCCATATAAGCGGGAAATTTGTCTAGCCATAAAACCAGGTTCAACCACACATTTTTCTTCAAATGTCCTGTACCAAGTCATATTGCATTTATTATTTTTGTCCGTTTCTATGTATGTTCGCGTATGATTTTGTTGTATTTTAGTTTTTCTGTTTTTCCATTGCTTCCCTCTTATAGTTGATTTTTTACCCCCGGTTTTAGTTTTACTCATATTTCTTTTTGCTTAATCGAATTATGATAATTGATGCACGCACCAAAATTTTGGGCCTGAAATATGGAGGTTTTTGGTGTAAAAAAAAGTGCAAAATATTATATAAATAATCTTGATATTAAGTTGACTTTAATACTCAATTGATAGAACCTTTGCGAGTGTGGTCTTGATAAACGATGATAGTCCATCGGGAGGGGACAATAAATGGCTGACCCGTGTTAAGAGAGAGCCATATCTCTTGCATGTAAAAGACACCCTTGTAGATTTCGAAAGAGAGAAGGCAAATTCTGCTAAAGGCAGCCCTCGCACCCGCATAGTGGAAAGGGATTAATATAATTTTCAATTACTTGTTTTCCAATCCACTATAAATAACTTCTCTAATTTTTGCGCTATCATCACATTTCTTGATCGGTGTGAGAAAACATTTTTCCTCATTAGTGCAAAATCTGTTCTCGACAAATGATTTGTCAAAATTGTATTGTGACGTTGAATTTTCTTGGTTTTGTTTTCTAAATTTTCTTATTGTGACGATATGAAAAAAGGCGACCATGCTTGATGACGTCACATAAAAAGTAAACATATTTCTTCAAATCTTTGAAAAAGACGGCTACAAGTCATTAGAGAAACAGATTTCACCACTATAACTCGTGTATTACGATATTTCTTCACTCTGTTAAATTTTAGTTATTTATAAAACTTAGCAAGCCTCGCGCTTTAAATATTAAAATTTAACTGTCTTGATCGGAGAAATATCGTAGCACACTTGTTGTAGTTATGGAATCTATATATCCAAGACCACATCGATTGATCAGCGCTGATCTCACCATTGATAACGTAAATGCAGAGTTGTTCGGATTTGTTCCCCCAGAATTCTATATTCTTTAGGCGGTTTAATTTTCAGTGAATTAGATAAAATATATTATAGGAATATCTTTACTCTTTACTACAATCTTTATATTTTTAAAACAGAATTCGCAATATCTTATGTAACATTATACATCATAAATTATATTTTACTGAAAAATGCATGAGACAATCTTTAAGATAAAGAAAGACAACTGTTACATTTCTAATGAATACGTTACACATGTAGTTTTTACGACTTTATAGAATGTATAGGCTTATATCGATGTTGATATGATATATAGTTATGTTTCTCTTTTATACTGATATTTCCGCTTTCATTTATACGACGTAGTACAAAGTACACTCTCATTTTGATGTCAACATATGATGTTTATTCGGTTATTTGGTTATCTCTAGTACCACTTTTAATTTGAAAATCTGAAATTTGAATTAAGGCAAAAATGATAAGTATTTGTTCTGTCGTTAAGAAATGATGCTCGCCTTTTTTTTCGCCTAAAATAATAATATGGATGGTCATCAATATAACTTTTTGGTCAGCAGGATTTCCGTAGCTAAAAAAAGTCATAAACAGGCAGACTTTTTTTTGATTGAGTTAAGTCTGCCAATTGATATTTTATCGTATGTTTTTCTATGTTGTGATGTTATGCTATTGTTTCAGAAAAAGGGAGAAGGTTTGGATCCATTAAAACGTTTAATCCCGCTGCAAATGTTTGCACCTGTCCTAAGTCAGGAATCTGATGTACAGTAGTTGTCGTTTGTTTATGTAATATATACGTGTTTCTCGTTTCTCGTTTTGTTTATATAGATTAGACCGTTGGTTTTCCCGTTTGAATGGTTTTATACTAGTAATTTTGGGGCCCTTTATAGCTTGTTGTTCGGTGTGAGCCAAGGCTCCGTGTTGAAGGCCGTACTTTAACCTATAATGGTTTACTTTTTTAAATTGTTATTTGGATGGAGAGTTGTCTCATTGGCACTCACACCACATCTGCCTTTATCTATAGAATAGTTTTGTTTTACCTTAGACCCAATGGGACCTTTTACCCTATTCACAATCTGAATGTATAAACATCAACAATCATCTCTTTACCTAATTCAACACAATTAAGAAACAAACCTCAGTTATGGAAAATATTTATTGATTTTTTTTTATGCTAAAAAAGAGTTATATTTTAACAACAATTGATAAGAAAGTATAATATCATCATACATGATCAAACAAATATGTCATGCACATGTTACGCAAGACAAATAGGTACAAATGTATTAAAAATGTAGTCGGACAATGTCATGCGTTTTCCAGACTGTTTGTGAAGTTTCAACACTAAATCCACGGGATGTGCATTGATTGCAATTATTGTGGGAGACGGTGATTCCTTTAATAACTACGTTTGAACTAGCTTCCAAAAACTAAGAGAACATTTAACTCGGTGTTTTTTTTCTATGTGTCTTTTAGTTTTATTAGTTTTATGATACTGTGTGATTGTGCTATTACCAATCTTTTGATGTATGACCTAAGCCAATTATATAAATAACTGATTATCACAGTAAGCTTGAACATATATTATTATATGAGTAGCAGAAGACAAAATCAACAATCTGAGATTATAAAAATGTTATGTCATGTCTTGTTAACTTAAAATATTAAGCAATTCTATGTCATAAGTAACTATAATGCGTTTTCGAAGGTCAATATTTAGGTTACACTTTCTATCTTATTACTGGCTTATACAAAGACAAATGTTTTTACTTGATATTTTATCAAACAAAAATCCGTATGGTTGCAAAACAAAGATACAAAGAGGACAAGCAGAAATCACAGGTGGTTGAATGACAGACTACACATCAATCACAAGAATAAAGACGAAAAGACAAAACAAAGTCCATCAAATACATCAATAAAAGCAAGATTATGTAAAACGAAGCGGTGATGTTTTGACAATAATGTCAGTTGATTAGTTTTTTCACCAGCCTTTAAGCTAGTCATTAGTACGACAAGACGGTTAAAAAATCAAGACACAAACATGATGACATTAAGATGCAATTTTCAATTGTTGTTAGGGGAGGGAGAAGGGGGCGTATGGAGCTACATTGTAAATGCATATTCTTTTAACATGTCAATCTCCTAACGTTGTGTTGTATGTTGCCCCCTTTTTCAAAATCCTGGAAGAGCATCTACATGGAACTAAAGATTTAAAATTTCTTTGATCTTAGAATAAAGAACTATCTTTCTTTGTCCATCATACGGAATTGTTTGCATGTCAGGCCTTCTGACTCCGCTTAATAAAAGTAGGGTAGTTTTCAGGCTATGTTACATACACGATAGAAGCAATATATATCATATTGGTAGTTTAACAGCTATTACCCATGTCACATTTTGATATTCCATGTCTTTGATATCTTAGCTTGAAATTTCGAAATTTCACATTGCAATTGTAAAAAGTATATATTTTCAATTTTCAATACTGATACAGAGTTATATCTATAAAGCAATTGTTCAGAAAATTAAATTATATAAGCCTGGTTTATCAAATATGTCAAACACTTGTTACAAATGTACTGTTTCTTATAATGTACATATATAATAAGATTTAATCATTAAGCATTAAATCAATTTAATAAATTGAGATTATCGTCTGCTTAACTAGAGTTAACTTTTCTTTAATTTTGAAGGACTTAAGCGTCTATTGTTAAACTATATAATTTCATAAGCGGTTTTCCCGCTTTTATTTGGTATAAAAGTGCATGCTTTTCTTGATTTGTTCATTGCGTGATTTGAACTCTGAAGGAAAACAAAACCAACCCTATCCTACCTTTGAAAATATTTTCCTGCTGTTTGTTGTATATTTTCAGATATTGTTAAAAGAAGCATCATGGATTGGACAGAATGTTACATGAATACAGAATTATACTGAAGGATTGAATTTATCACAGTTGGCGTCTGGTAGCCCAGTTGCCATTTTGAGAAAGCATATGATGAATGCCCTTCAATGTTTTTATCTTGGACATTGTTGAAAAATTGTCAATCAATGCAAATTCGTTGGCCGGTTGATACATAGTTGAACTGTCCTAATTAATTCATGACAAAAAATTTCCAAAATTCAAACTTATTATTTGTTGTTTTTTATTATGATCATATATTAGTTTGTCTTATAATTTGTCTACATTTGTATAACGAAGGTAATCTGGAGTCGTTGGAAATATTACGAGGGAATTCAACGAATTTGGGTTATCTTTTATCTGGTATATCGAATTCCTAAATTGACTAAAAAACATTTTGCAGCTTTCGTTAAAAAACGGATTTCCTCTTGCCTTGTAGGTGTTTGTTTTTCTATATCCTATGCTATTGGCAGTAAAAATGAAATGGCTATTGCGGTTTAAATAGTACGTTCGAATCCCGCTGAATTGTTTCATTGATGTTAGACATGATGTCTCTCAAAATATATAATAAAAGCCAGATTTTTTTAAAGATGTATTAGTTGAATTTGTCGTGTTTAGGTTGTGCTTTTATGTTAATACTCTCCAGTAACAAAAGTCACAATCTTTGAATTAATTAGTGACAACTAGACATTTCAGAGACTTTTGTTATGTGTCAACACGCAAAATCTTTTATCAAAATTGCAGCTTTCGTGTAAAAAAAACGGATTTCCTCTTGCCTTGTAGGTGTCTTTTCTTTATCCTATTCTATATGTTATAAAATATTTTTCAAGTAGAAGGGAAAAGCGTGTAATTATTTTTCATTCAGAAAACTTTCATACAATGTACACGCTAGCTCCTAGCGCAGTGCACATAAACTTGATATATGCGTCATTTAATATTGTAGGACGATCTGGAGAAATAGTTGAAATTTTGAAAAAGTTTTAAATTAAAACATCATAGAAATAAATGTAAGTGACAATACAATATAACCTATATGTCGATAATGACAAAGGATAAGACGAAGACAAAACAAACAACTTGTCGTATAACTAAATCACAGTTGTCTTTCTTCTTCTAATAAAGCGTCATTGATAATAAAATAAATCAAGTGTATATGTTCCGTATCAAATTGCCAAAGAGATGTAAAAGGAAAAAAAGAATTGACAAACATACCAATCTCCAAGGATAATTCGATATTGAAAATCCCTAATTAAACGGCAAGATCAAAAGCTAAAACACATATAAAAAAAGGGAAACCACTGTCATTTTCCTGACTTGGTATATTCCTCATTTAGAAAATGGTTGATTTAATCTGGTTATATAGCTAGTTAAACCTCTCTCTTATATGACGGTTGCAAATACATGCAATAATAAGAAAATTAGACGAATAGATATTCCTTAATTATTTTAATTTCAATTTATTGTAAATTAAAGTCTCGGAAAGACTAGAAGAATTCGCAGGACATTTACAAGTGATTATCTATGATGATACAGTATACAGTAATATAATCATATAAAACTTTACCCTAATACTTTACAACCATTATCTTTTCTTGGCTAAACTAAGTTTGTATCATACTTATGCATATGTATTTTATCAGTAAATTTCATAGATTTGATTAAAACAAAAATATCCAGATTGGATGAATGTAATATTTCAAACCCTCTGTAAAGGGATATTTCATGAAATTATTTATCTATCTGGACAAATAAGAAATTTTGTTTCTGAACTTATTCTCGCAAAATAGCTTTATTAATCATAAATTTCAAAATATGTAGTTTATCGATATGGAGGAAAAACTAAAGCAAATACAAAAAAAAAAAAGAAGTAAAAAATCAGGGAATCACAAATATTCCAAAAAGAGCGAGCATGGTGCATTGACAGTGCAATTGTCTCCTGATATTCATGAATCGTTCGCATTGCCAATTCACTCTCATGGCCAAACCAAGTATTTGTGTCAAATTTTGTTTTGTCGGTTGCAAAGGACAATAAACAATAATAAGTTTCCATATCTGAAAATCGGTTAAGAACCTGATCAATAACTAATTTTCAATACTTCGAATTGGGAAGGAATGTTCATAGCAACATTTTGTAAATATTTGCCATAAAAAGGCATCTAAATGATCTCTAAATTTGTGTCTAAAATACAATTTCAATTCTTTTGATTGATACCTTTTCAGACACCATTGCTTTTTCTATCTAGACATTCAAAAAAAAAAGGTGCTATTCATGTTATTTTCTTTATTAAATCGTGTCGAAACGGTCTTGCATAAAGCATAAATCGACATTACAATAATATCTAGTATTATAAAAAAAGATGATGTAGTATGATTGCCAATGAGACAACTGTCCACAAGAAACCAAAATGATACAGACATTAACAACTATAGGTCACCGTACGTCCTTCAACAATGAGCAAAGCCCATACCGCATAATCAGCTGTAAAAGGCCCGATAAGACAATGTAAAACAATGTTGATATTGAAATATATATTCTATCAAACTAAATGTAGCTCTTAAAACATATTAAACAATTTCGATGTTCATATTAACATACTTTGAAGTTTATATTATTCTTTGACTGACTACTCAAGATTGGATCAATAAAAAATCAACTTGGTACAAATGCAAGACCGCAATACTAACTGGGTATTGCTACCTGACCAAACGACTTGTTGGTAACTACACATTAACCTTCGATTAGTTAACAATTCTGTATGTGATCAAAATGTAAATTTATTGATACAACAATGCAACTGTTTTCTTTTTTTTCCTCTATCTGCAACATATTTGATGCATGACTTTTCTGACTTTTTTGCTTTTAATACGAATAAGATTCGATTACTTTTTTTTAATCGCTCTATGTTTAAAACGAAAGTGATACAACACAAGGAGACATGACTTCACATTTTCTACTGAGTTACAGTTATTTTGAGAGCAAGTTTGTGCCACATGTGGAGCAGGATTTACTTACCCTTTCGGAGCACCTGAGATGACCCCAAATTTTTGGTAGGGTTTCGTGTTGCTTTGTCTTTAGTTTTCTATGTTATGTCTTCTGTACTATTATTTGTCTGATTGTCTTCTTATTTTTAGCCATGGTGTTGTCAGTTTAATTTCAATTTATGAGTTTGATTGTCTCCCTGGTATCTTTGGTCCCTCTTTCGTCATACTTTTCATATGTGAACAATGTAATTGTGTTCCTCCCACTGCAAATCCCAAATGTTTGATCATTTTCGATTTACTTTTAATTTGTTTAATATGAAATCTTTTCTAATGACTAATGTTTACCTGTTACAATCGTTAAAACGCATGTTGCTTTTTTTTACTTTTTTATAATGTGCAGGCGTAAGAATAGATGATTGATTTCATAAACTGGCTTTTTCAAATATTTTGTGAATTTGATTATACAACTCGCTAAACCCTCTCGTAATTTTGACTGTTTTATAACTTCTTTAAATGTTTTACCTTGAGAAGGTTCTGTATAAATTCTGCTACTTTTTAATAATTCTGAATCTCTTTAATTATTTAATTATGTCTAATTCGTAATAGCATTCAGAAATACATGACAACATATCACTCAGTGAAAAACATGAAGATGACTGTTGACAATTTAGATGAATCATTGCACTAGATAAAAAAAAATAACACTGAATTTCAGAAAAATGTCTGTGATTGTAATCTTCAGGTTTTTGTTTCCATTAATTTTCTGGTGAAAAAAATGCTAGCGTTTGGAGATATCATCCCTTAACGACAGAACTAACATTTATCATTTTTGCCTTAATTCAAATCTCAGATTTTCAAATTAAAAGTGTAATAGAACTTTTTAAATGTTTCTGTTGCTGTTTCACATGACTAAATGTTGCAAACATATACATCCCACAGACTTTTTGTGTTTGTGTCATGGAGACTTATATAGGAACGCATGTTCGGGAACCCTGGGAAAGAAATTGATATGTTTAACCTAGTTTAATTCCCGCTTTGTACTATGAGTCCTATGGTTTCTAACCCATTCATGAACCCGGAGGTTGTGGATGCGTTATCCTCTTTGCATGACAAATATGTCGTTGTTCCAGCAGATAAAGCCTCCAATAATATTTTTTTCGTCTGTGAAAACCATATTAAACGTGTATCGTTTGTAGTCCAAATAATTATAAAATAGCCTTTTAATCATTGTTATCATAATTGTTCGGACTGGTATTTTGAAAATAATTGTATGAAGTTCAAGATTTGATGGAAGATGTGCGTTGCTGTTCTGCAGTTTGCATATTGTGTCGACTATTATATCATTTGTGTGTGCGTTTCTATGTGATAAGTGTTCTTGTGTGTGTTTGTGCTGTATTTCTGTCATGTAGTGTTGTCATTTTAGCGATATTTGTTAACATTGTCATATAAGCGGGAGGTTTGGCTAACCATAAAACCAGGTTTAACCCACCAGTTTTTCTTTAAATGTCCTGTACCAAGTCAGGAATATGGCAGCTGTTTTCATATTAGTTCGTTTCTATGTATGTTGGAGTTTGTTTTTGTTGCACTACAGTGTCCCTGTTGTTCCTTTGTTTTCCTCTTATAGTTGATGTGTTTCCCTCGGTTTTAGTTTGTAACCCGGATTTGTTTTCTCTCAAATCGATTTATGACTTTTGAACAGCGGTATACTACTGTTGCATTTTGTAATGATATAAGAGGCATTTCTTTTTACTAGTTACATTTGTTTTTCATTTTTGTCCGAGAAAACTACTATTTGTATGGTGTACATACACAACAAAGAAACTTATATTGGCATCTTCAAACCACAATGTTTAAGGTAATTCTATAATTGATTGTTGGGAAATTGCGATATTACTACAAATCTAAAACCAATTGTCTGGTTTAACATGCATGCATTCTTTACAAATGTGCATCTATTTAAAGAATATGAAAATAAGGAGATGTTGTATGATTGCCAATGAGACAACAGTTTTCTATCCCCCAGAGCAGTCAATGAAGTGGATGTAAGCAATTAAAGGCCATTGTACGGCTTTCAACAATGCGGAAATAAAGACCCCGACATGAAAAACGAAAAAACCAACGGCTTATAAATAATTAAAAAAATACGAAAAAAACAGAATGTGTATTCAATAGTTTATTACCCTTCTTCATTCATGTATTTCCCTACCTTTAATATATATGTAATGTCGATTTTTAATGACAGATAATCTAGTAAATATATAAGTTTCTGTTTATGCGTAAAGTATTTACTTTATTCAATTTTATAAGACATTATTTTCCTGCGTTTGTTGCCTTAAGAAGCAATTTCAGCGCAGACACAGTCAACCCAGGCAACAATAGCATCAGTTGTTTCTTCAGAGGTCGGAATAATTTGATCCTCTGGCAGTAAATGACCAAATGTACCATTATCTCGTAGCTCAATTTCGTAAGAAAATTTAATGCCCGCTGATTTTGCGTAATCCACAGCTAACCCTCCAATCGTTGGGAAGAAATCTGTGATTTTACCATATGTATACGGGATTCCATTTCTATCTGTTGCTGCTGCAGTGGCAATTTGAGCACACTTCGCTAGAGTTGCATCATCCGGTACTAAATCAAACGTATATCCCCAGGGATAGATCAACATCTGACCAAAAGCATGCACCCCTAAATAACCAACAAAATCAATACCCCGGTTCACTATAACATCTCTCGCTGCTTGACTTTCCAATTCACTGAAACTTTGCGGACCTGAATATGAAAATAAATTGCAAAGATCATCTGAACCTCCATTAGCTGGATCCCATTCCATCCTAAAATTTCTGTTCAGGTCAGTGCCAACACATGTTTCATTAAATGGGTTTCTGTTTTTTCTCCAAAGTCTTTCCACATTCATAGAGTATACGTAACCATCCGGGTTTAGAACAGGTATTAAGTACCAGTCAAACTTTTTCACCAACTGGATCCCTGTTTGGGTGTTTTTGAGAAAGTCCATAAAGTAAAGACAGAAGGCAATCGATATGAATTCTCTTGAATGAATTCCACATTCAACCAAAATCGCCTTCTTTTTGCAACCACAATATGGTGCCCTAGCATTAGTTGACATTGATATCATATTAATACTCCTTCCTTCATACCTAGTACCAGTACTTTCTAACCTCGACTTTACTCTGCCTTTGAAAGAATCCAAAGTGGTCAAATACCTCTCTATATCATCAAGTTTATTATATATGCTAAAGTCAAACGCAAAGCAGCCTAGTGCAAAGAACAAGATTAAAATGGACTGTTTCATCCTGTTTTTCTGAAATAAAAAAAGTAGATAATATATATCTTTATAGTAGATAATTATATATATATGTACATAAAATAATAATAATAATAATAATAATTATTATTATTATTATTACAATAGTTTCTAGTATCAGTGATGGTAGCATAGTTCTAATTTGTATTGTATTAATTCCTTTAATATTTGCAAACATTGAAACAAACAGAGAGCATTTTGCTATGATCGCTCACCTGGACACATTGTCTTAGGGGACAGTCATTTGATTCTAGATTTTAGGACCGGCTTGGATCAGTATGTTAGATCAAAATAAAAATATCTAAATAGGTAGAAATTGGCTTTAAAATAAATAATATGAATTATATTCTAAAGAAAATCAGTAAAATGTAAAATTACTTCAGTTATTAAATTCTACTTTCAATTTTTTTCATTTTTCTTTCCCTGCTTAGATCTTATCACTTAAACAATGATCTGTGAATAATATTTCTTTAGTTGACAACATTTAGTAGTCGCATAAAAGATAGATCGACTGGGAATAAAGGATGGAATAGAATAGAAAGGTAGTATAAAATTAAGTTAGCCTACTAAAATTCCTAGATAAAGGTAATTCTCTAAAGTGTATTCTTTTTTCTTAAGTTTAATATTTTACATTTACAAATTTCAGATAATACGCCATATAATTAAATTTTATTTTGCTTAAAAAAAGCGACAAAAAAAAATCTAACAAGCTTATAAATGTTTTGTGTTTCCTAGGATGCACGAAGAAATATACATAACGTGCGTTACTTATATATTGTAGAGTGACATATATATATATTGATCAGTTTTTAAAAGAAATCAAATCAACATGTCCTTGGCGGACAAATAACAGTGTATTTGTGATAATGTTACTATTATTATCGAATAAAAAATTCAAGTATTATAATGTCAGTGCATTATAGTGACTTAGTACGGTTGTATCTATTCTAGCAATTTTTTCAAATGTACTTGTTTGTCATTTGTATTTTGCCTGCTCGGGCTTTTTTTTAACTAGTTCAGAATGCACAAACAGAGATAGAAGATCCAGAGTATTGATTAGACTATTTTCACATTTTGTTTGGTCTCCAGAATATACAATTATTCTAAAGTTCACCTGCTCTGCTGTATATAGTTATCAAAGGTACCAGGATTATAATTTAATACGCCAAACGCGCGTTTCGTCTACATAAGACTGATCAGTGACGCTCAGATCTAAATAGTTGTAAAGCCAAACAAGTACAAAGTTGAAGAGCATTTGAGGACCCAAAATTCTAAAAAAGTTATGCCAAATACAGCTAAGGTAATTTATTCCTGGGATAAGAAGATCCTTAGTTTTTCGAAAATTTCATAGTTTTGTAAACAGGAAATTTATAAAAATGATCATATAATTGTAGTATATTATTTCAAAGTTGAAGTGAAGAAGGTGCACGATGTATGCATTTTCACTTGTTCTGACTAAATTTACACTTAAAATTTTCATAATTTTACCACTAAACTGTTATTTACAGACTCTTGAGAGTTGACAAAGTCTTAATCTTTACTGATATGGTAACCTTCACAACACCCTTTTGTTTGAGATGTGCTTTTTGAAAGAATATTTGTATGCAGAAGCTATAAAATACATATTTTTGGCGTATTTTCTTTTTTTTGCTTAGGGTCATATAAATGGTTACTATGGTAGCCACCATCTTAAATTGACATTTATCTCTTCAAATAGAGTTAAATTAATATTTATATATAATTAGATCCAATTGAACTAAATTTTCTTCATTTTTAACTTAAAATTAATTTTTTTTGACAGCTTCAAAAAACTGTAAAAGGAACTTTTTTATTATTATGTTATATATTGTTATTATATGCTTCGATCATTGTCTTCATGATGACAAATAAAAAATATGACCTCAGAACAGTTTGCTTCATGTTTTATATGCAAAGAAAACGGTAATGTCACTGATTGAAAGACTCTTGTAGAAGCCTTATTTGATGATGAATGGTAACCAGGGCAACCGAAACTCTGTGTATCAATATTATACCAAATTTCAAACAAGGGTGACATATGAGTATTACCTACTAAGTTTCATTGAAATTTGAGGTCCTCACTTGCCCATCCTATATCAGAAATTTTTATGCTTACAGAGAACAGCTCTTAATATCTAATTTTGAATAATCCTGGCCGTATTGGTCACAACTGTTTGGAACTTTTGGTCGTCAGTGATCTTCAATTTTTACTTGTTTTGGCTTTCAAACTTTTTTTTGTCATCTGGGCGTCACTGGTTAGTCTTGTGTGGACGTAACACACGTCTGGCATATTATTTTTTTGTAACCTGGTACCTTTTGTTGGCTATTATTCGTTTGTTTCTGTGTCCTATATTTTCTCCCATTTATTTATTGTTGTCCTGTCATGTAATGTTGTCAGGTAATGTTGTCATGTAAAGTTGCATTTTAATGTTATACTTAACAATTTAGCCATCTTGTAAACAGTTATTCCATTGTATTACACAAAACACAAACTGGCAGAATGGTTTTGGTAAATATTCAGTATTGTAGAAATAGTTACAGAGGTTTTGTTTGTTTTGATATTGGTGACAAATGATGACTGCTGTACCCATATTTTGACAATTTTACCTATTATGTCTGTTTTGATCACACATCGTTGTAAATATAATGGAATTCGATGCGACTGGCATACAAGTGAGAGATTTAGAGCTATAACACCAGGTTCAATCCACCATTTTCTACTTTTGAAAACTTCTGTACAAAGCCAGGAATATGAAAATTGTTGTCCATTCGTTTGATGTGTTTTATTATTTGATTGTGCCATTTGATTAGGGACTTTCTGTTTTGAATTTTCCTCGGAGTTCAGTATTTTTGTGATTTTACTTTTCATTTGTCGATAAATTCATGAATTTTTATTTGTCTCATTTTCTTTAGCCAGATTTTGTTGTGTGAAATTTGTAGATAATTTCTTAATTTTCTACAGCATTAACTGAGCAAAAGCTGTAACGTTTTCTATTAGTAGTTTTCATAGATATAGGAAGATGTGGTGTGAGTGCCAGTGAGACAACTCTCCATCAAAATAACAATTTTCATACATGTTTTATGAACTACTATCTGATGTTTTGTCAATGTATTATGTAAAGATGTGATCTGGTATAGATAATGTTTGAAATTTTAAGAGAGGAACAGAGTGCAATTACGTTATTGGAATTCTTGAGGAATTTTGCGCTGATTAAATAAATAGTTCAGCTCCAAGTCATCATAAAAGGTTAAGTACTAACAAATATTGATGTCGTATATTTTTAAAATACAAATTAAGTTCAAGACGGAATGATCTTAGCAGGATTGATATTTGGTGCGTTTCTGACACTGCAATTGAAACTTTATCTTTAAGGTTAAAATCGTTTAAATCGATTTGCTGAGCTTTTTTTCCCTTTTTACCCCTAAGACCCTCTAAGGCCTTGCATCTTAAAAATCAATGTATAAGCATAAACCCTTTCTACTTATTTACACGAAAATCAAAACAGTTATAGAAAATATTTACTTATTTTTAGTTGCTGAAAAAAGTGACATTTAAACATCATTTGTTAAGAAAGTGTAATATTATCAAACTTGAATAAACAAATATGTCATGCACATGTGGCGCAAGCCAACTAAATACAAATATATTAATAAATTTATGTAGTTAGGTTCCATTGTCCTTAGTCAGACAGGGTCATGCGTCTTACAACTGATTTGATAGTTGTATAAGGGTTAACATAACTTATTGATTAGCTGTAATTGGCTTTGCACTAGCTTTGTGTCTATGAGGTTTTGTTTATTCTTATAGTTGTTGTTGTGCTTTGTACCAAGCTTTTGAGACTAAAGTGAAGCCAACTTTATTTAATTTTTACATTTTGTTCTTTTGTTGTGCTAATAAACCATTATTCAAGGTTATGAGAGGGTTGGGCGCTCACAAACATGCTACCCCCATTATGTATGTGATTGTCCCAAGTCAGGAGTCTTTCGTTCATGTATTTTTATTGGTTCATAATTATTTTTCGAAAAATTGTTTGTGATAAACTATGCCGTTAGTTTCGTACTTTGCGGTATAAGTTTTTTTTTCTCTTTTTTTGATACGTTGTTGCCTATAGTTGTTTAAATCCATTTCATTTGAACACAAATTGTTAATTTTCTCATTGGCAATCATATAACATCTCTGATTTTCATCTATCAAAGTTTTCATTTTCTATTTTCTATTTTACGTATTTAGTTTTCTGTTTTACGTTCATATTTGTACATAAATTAGTCCATTAGTTTTCACGTTTGAACTTTTTTAACTTTATCATTTCGGAGCCTTTTATAGCTGACTATGCGGTATTGGCTATGATCATTGTTGAAGGCCGTACGGTGACCTATAGTTGTTAATTTCTGTGTCATGTTGGTCTCTTGTGGAGAGTTGTCTCATTGGCAATCATACCACATCTTTTTTTTCTTCTTTTTTTTTTTTTTATTAAAACCTCTATTTGTATGACAGTCGCATTAAAAATGAATGACTTACGTAGATACAAATATATTCACAGAATTTTTCAATAAACTGTAATTCATAACAATACAGGAATAACTTAAATATTCCAGGGGAATGATTTGTGCCTATAGAAATACCTACAGCCTGCCAATAAACTTTATTGCTGAAACGTACATAAATTGATGCAAATAAAATCCAAGTTACTGCATCTAGACTACTAACCTGTTTCTTTAAAGAAAAACACTTTGAATGAATGGCAGCACATTAAATCAACAATCTACGATTATATATCTGTAATGTCTTGTTTGATAACTTAAAATATTGAGCAATTCCAAGGCAAATATATCCATAATGGGTTTTTCCAAAGCTCAATAATTAGATTACACTTGTTATCTAAGTATTAGCCTATACAAGGGCGAATGTGTACTTGATATTCTATAAAACGAAAGTGGTAGAAAAAGAAAAATACTAAGGAGACAAGTAGAAACCAATAGTCGGGGAACGACAAACTACATACATATCACAAGAATAAAGCAAAAAAAACAGTTAACAAAACACTTTAATGAAAACTAGATTATATACAACGAACAATCCAACAAACCGTTAATGGCCTGAGATGCACAATTAGAAAAGTTGTAATTTAAGCTATTGTCGTTGGCAAGGCTACTCGGTGCAAAAATCAAAGATCAAACATGTTGAGGATTAAATGTAATTGTCAAAGTATTGGTATTTTTTTGGGATGGAGGGTGCCGAGCCACCTAATGGAGCTATATGGTAATTGCATAGACTTTAAATATATCAAACTCTTAACGTTTTATAGTGCATGACCCCTTTTTCATAATTCTAGGTATGCGTAGGAATAAGTATTTGAAATTACTTTTATCTTAAAAGAAAGAACTTTCTTGCTTTGTCCCTCATCTGAAATTATTTTCATGTCGGGCCTTCTGACGTCATGTGATGTAATCCATTAATTTCAGGCTGTTCTTTATACATGATAGAAGTAACATCTATTTGATTGTTCAACAACTATGAGGTCACATTTCGCGTTTTTTTAATAGGGTGGCTGTAAATGTATAAATTCCACACTAGTAGTGATAACATATATAGATAATAATACTAGGCAAAATTCATATCACATGTCGTATCCTTCCAAGATACTAATATCAGCCCAAGGGCCTTTATACACTTTATCATACATTTAAATAGGAGAATTTAAAGGAACTGTTAACTATCCAAAGCTCTTACCTTCAGATTTATTTCTGCCTTGTTTTAATAGCTTAATCTTACGTTTTAAACCGACGCACTTGGGTTAACTTACAATTTGCGTCGTGTAGTCCATAGAAATAGTTTGATCATTGCAATTTAATTTTTTGTTGTTTATTTGCGTTTTGTTTTCATTGAGTTCATATTGTACTTCTTTGCTAATGTTGTAAACACACATTCTGAATAAAACCACTAAATAAAAAATAAATAAAATAAATAAACCAACAATTTAATAACAAGTATACTGTAATAAACAAAAGACGACGTCGAGACTGGTGAGTAAAACATGTGCACTTTTGAAATATCAAAAATTAAAGTTTACCCTTTTGCCCGTAGATTTTTATGATTTCATTTCGTGTGCCAGAAAATATGAAAGCTCGACGTCTGTGACGGCTTATACTAAACAATGACGTCATTAAAAAAGTCGAATTAACCGTTACATTTTTGACCCATTGAAGAAAAATGCTTTTTTCTGATTTTTGTGTTTTTTTCATATTTCTAAGTAGGGGTGTGATAAAGGGTATGCATACGATAAAGGGTGTGATAAAGGATATACATTCGATAAAGGGGTGTGATAAAGGGTAGGCAACAAAGTTGAGCGATACGGATTAAACAGCAGGCTATTAATCAAATATTCAAAACTACTCTATTTACTACTAAATGAATATGAGAAATATAAATATAATTTGTAATACTGATAAAAAGATCAATATCTCAACAGCAATTGTTCAGAAACTTAATAGTACAAGCATGGTAAATCAAATATGTCAAACACTTGTAAACATCAAAGGAATCAAACGTTTCTTATAATGTACAGTTATAAATATAATGTTAAATTTATTCGTTTAGCAGGATTATCGATAAAGCAATAAACCAGAATGATCAAGTATATTCATGGTTTTTCAATCACAATAAAACGACTAAGCACAGTTTCATTCTACTTCAACGATAAATATACAGACTTTCTTATGAAAGCGGTCATTTGAGTGTTCCTATGAGACCTGGCGGTGAACGAAAGTTAGTGGGTCACTAAATTCATAAAATAATTTCTTCAAAATCGCATTTAAACCCTGTGGTCAATGCTTCAAGTTAAGTATTTTAAACTGAAGAATTTACAAATTTAAGATACAAATATATAAAAAAAAATAATCATTGAAGTTCTTCACGTAATGTAGAACTTTGGTGATTTTCATATATAATAATCTTTCTACATTTTGTTTTATTTTTTTGTCCAAAGATTGAGAATTTTCTACTTTAATCTAACATTTTGATATATCAATTTGAGAAGATGCACTTATATAAAACATGCCTGTATCAAGTCAGGAATATGACACGTTCCATGTGTTTCAGCTTTTTGCCATTTGATTACGGACTTTCCGTTTTGAATTTTTCTTGGAGTTCGGTATTTTTGATACTTTACTTTTTGTAAATCTTCCTTTTCCTTCTTAATACTTTACTTTTTGTAAATCTTCCTTTTCCTTCTTAAAACTTTCATTTTAAAATTTTTGGAAAGGAAATGATGAAAAAATGTTGATTTCGTATTTTGCATTTTCGTCGAATTTTGTTATATTTTTTTTCTAGAAACAGATATTTCAAGTAAACCTTGTCAACTGTAAAAACGTACGACACTTTCTATAATTTTGTTTTAAAAATGCGATGAAGACTCATAATTTAAAAAACCTATCTGCTATCAAAAGTACAAATACATTCTACCAGTAATAAATATAATTGGGAAAAAAAACACATAATAAATTAATCATAGATACTAGAATTAAAATTGTGTACATAAGACGCACGTTTAGTTTTAATAAAGACTCATCAGTCACGCTAGAATTAAGACAAAATAAAAAGGCAAAATAAAGTACGAAGCTACTAGCATTGAGGAATCAAAATGTCGAAAAGTCAAATGCAGCTAAAGCAATCTATTTCTATGACCATAGCAATGATAATTCATGCCAACACAGAAGTGCCGACTTCTGGCCTGTAAAAAGTTTATTGCAGTTTTGTCAGCTTCTAGTAATGCTATTTCTTATTTTTTTTCAAGCACTTTATTCATTATTGTAACCTTATTGTACCCTTAAATGTCTCTTTGGTATCTCTGACCTATCTAAGTTATGAATGAATTAATTACAGATGATTAAAGCACTGATTTTACAAGAAATTGCTTGCCCTTTGGTTTATTCACATGTTCTTTTCTTCGAAAAAAAACCAATATCATATTAATCCTTGATTAATCGCAGCTTAGACATGAATTAAATTATAATATTTTCCAAAGTAGCTCTAATTTAATAGGGAAATAATCAAACCTTGTATTTTTATAAAAACCAACATTTATAACGTTAACTTTTATTTGTGTGTGTACTAAGTTGTGTAAAAATATCTGATAAATAATGAAACTAAAAGATAACTTAATTAGGTAATTTGAAATCGGCCTTAGTTGCCTCATAATTTATTTTAAACTTAAAAGTAAGAAACTTTAATTAATTTAGATTTGCAGTAAAGATGAAACACCCCAATTAAACGTCAATCCTTTTATTTAAATGTTTCTTTGACTTTCATACTGGTATGGTTTCAATATTTCAACTAAATAATGAAGACTATACTGGAGTTTGTATGCCCCTTTAGATTTTCTCGTGTGTCATTTAACTATCATATTCTAATGTTCTCTTTCAATAAAATGTAGAATTGCAAAATTCAACGTTTAAAATGAGAGTTTCAAATCGAACGACTTCTTTCTCACAATCATTTTTCTCGATCGATTATATTTTTTAGCCGATCATTATTGCGCTGGTAATTTTAACCTTTAAAATTTCACTTGTAAATTTTTTAAATGTTCTTACATTTGTGTCTGCAAAGTAAAGTTGCACCTAACAATTTTAAAACGATTTTTAGTGACATTTAAAAACTTTTGTTCAGATTTTTATTAAGCATGGTTAGTCAATTATGTCAAACACTTGTTACACATAAAATAAAAACGCAGTTTCTCAACATTAACTTGTTTTAATATAATGTTATGTCTAATTTCATAGCAAGGGTATCACTTAAACAATTAACCGAATTCATATGTATGGTCATAAAGAACAAGTTGAATTTATTTTTACTTTCTTAAAAAAAAAAACACCAGAAGATAAGCCCACCAAGCCTTTTTTCCCTTCTTATTCCCAAAGTAAAATAAATTATGTGTACATTTCCCGTCAAATGATAAAAAAAAATCGTGAAGTCCAAACGGTAGATTAGCTTCGTGTCTTTTTTCATTTTCTTTTCTTATTATTTTTCTTGTTATTTTTGTTACGTATATTTTATCCCAAATAATTTAAAAAAAAAATAAAATAGATTTGATTTTATTTAAAGACACGTACAAGAATATTTAACTGGGATTGAGTTTGTAATCGAGTTATTTTATAGACATGAGAAGAAATTTAAAATCAAATTGTGTTTTTAATGGTGCTATTATTTGTATTTTCTAACCATGTCAGTTTTCTTCTAAATCAAAACTTTGTATAAACAAATAAAATCATGTGCTTTAAACTTTAAAATCATATAAGTAAATGAAGTAGCTAAATTTTTTTCTTAATTTTTACAAGTTGATCGAAGTCATATTCCTTAACAGATAGTCTACATTATAAATAAGGACTTTAATTGGAATAACAAAGGCGTCAAATGTTTCAGTTTTATGACATCGCGGGACATAAGTCTAAAAAACCCACATATTTTAGGTTGAACAAAGGGCCACATATAGGAGTGTCATGACGTCACGAGACAGAGTTTAGCAGGACGTAGATTTGAGGAGGATACAGTTTTGATGTCATAGATTTGAATCTTACATGTATATCACGTTAAAAAATGGCACATTTGTTGGAAACACCATTAAACAACTAAAGCGACCTTAATTAGTATCGACAAGCTTAAGGCAGTTAAGTGTAATAAGTGCATAATACAATTTTATCCGATGCAAATTAAACCATGTAAAGCTAAGGGAGCGAACATTTAATAATGAAATATTGATTTAATTTAGTTTTCAACCTACAGATTAAGGGGTTATGATCCTTTCCGTTTTGAATTTTCCTCGGAGTTCAGTATTTTTGTGATTTTGCTTTTTCCTGTATTGCACGTCGGATCATATAAGGTTTTTACTTTATTGCGTTACTATAGGTAGGTTTGTTGAGACCATCTCGTGTCTACCTTGAGTTGTTGGGTCTGAATTGGTAGCAGTTAGAGCATTAATGTTTAACGATCTAGACATTGTCAATCGTTATTCCCCTGACAACAAAAGGGAGGTTGATGCGAATATGAGTCGATGTATTTGGAGATCATGGCCATCGTTCTATTTAGTATTTAACCTTGAGGAGAACTTGAATATCCTCTGTCACCAATGGTGCAAAGACTTGACAATTAAATCAATTACGTCTGCATTCTGCTATTCGAAGTGAACAGTGACCGCTATTTCCACAGAAATTGTTTTTCTTTATTTAATACGTTTTTCTCCTCATCTATACAAAAAAACCAATATAAATGATAAAGACATAACTGGGTAGCAAATTTAAACAGCTTATGACTTTGGATGAATTGTTTAAAGGTACAATCGATGTCTTAGGAAAATAATTGAACAGTTCCTATTTTTCCCAAAATCGAAACCAATGCTAATTTAAATACAACCTTCTGACGCTCTTTTTAAATACAATTACTAGTTCTTCGAAATAAGCGGTTATAATTTTCCCGATGGTGTGAATCTGATTGTGTTGGTCATTTTTGGTCAAAATTATAAATTTACTGTTCACAAAACTTTTAAGTTTTGAAAAACTAAGGCTTTTTGACAGATTACCTTAGCTTATTTGGCAGATCTTTAAGGAGGTTTTGGTCCTCCATTTCGTTCTTTATTTTGGATTTTTTACTTCTTTTGATCCGAGCGTCACTGCTGAGTCATTTGTAGAATGAACGCGCGTCTGGCGAAATACAAATTACAATCCTTGTATCTATGATGAGTTTATTGGACCTACAAAAATACACTAGAAAAAGTGTTCATAGAAAAACATATTATTACATTCATATCTGCAATGTTACGTTGTACCCAATTACCGAGAAACAAATGCTGACGAAAATCGATATTTTTACAATTCATATGTTCAGGAACTTTAATATACAACATTGTTAATTTAAAATCATGTCAAAAACTTGTTACAGAAAAAAAATAAAACAAGTTCCTGAACCATTATCACGTATCAACATAATGTTATGTTTATTTTTGTAGCAAGGTTATTGATTAAACAATTAACTGAAATACACATGTATGATTATAGAGAACTAGATCGACTTACAACAATTTTCCTTTGTAACTATCAGAAGGTTTTGACTTGATTGATTTTTTTTTTGAAATATACGAAAATTTAATTTTAATTTTTGCTTTCAATGAAATTTCCTTAAATAAATGGTAGACAGTTTCTTTCACATATTAACGTTTATATGTCAATCTAAGTTCGGTAACCACGGAAACATACACATTTGCCATTCAAATTCGCTCCCCACCTGTATTACTGAACGTGATATTTACAATTCATGTAAAAAAAACAAGAATGATTTAAATGTTTTGCATGAGGCATTCTATTTTGCAGTTTGCAGGGTCTTTAAGACAAATGTATATTTTCTTAATATATTCTGAGTGCCAATGATAACGCAACAATTGTTTTTTTAAAGTAACATTTGTATACAAAAAAAATATTTTCTTTACATGCAGTAATTCTTAATGACAATTTATGGGCTTATCTAAAGATAGAAGTCAAAATGTTCAATTACCACGATTCGAATGCAATGCATTCGTGCAACACAGCGATAAAATTCACTAACTATCAGTCTCAAAAACTAATGTGTCCACCGCTGCAACGCAATCTGTACAACGACGTGGCATTTACCTGACCAGACGTCTGACACGGTGTTATGTAATGTTTTTCCATTCTTCCCGCAATGCAATTTGAAATTGACACAGCGTAACTTGTAGTAGCTGTCGCCGTCTTACGACTTGTCCAATTTGGTCCCACAATTGTTCAATTGGACTCAAATCCGGCGAAAAGGCTGGCCATGGTAATGTCTGAACATGGTTGTTATTGATGAACTCAGTTGTGAGTCTAGCGAAGTGTGCTCGAGCGTTATTTTGTTGAAAAACATTAACATCTTGATGCCTAGCCATAGTATAATCGATGTAGCGTTGGTCGTTTAAATTTCTATTGATAGTGGTGAGTGGAGTTTTATGATTGAACGGTATTCCTCCCCATACCATGACACTACCACCACTACAACGATCTGTGTCTTGGATATATGAATATGCATAGCGTTCTCATCTTCGTCTCTACACACGAATTCTTCCATCACTACGGCGAAGATGGGTTCTTGATTCGTCCTTCCATAAGACAGTTGTCCATTGCCTGTGTAACAATCTCTGACGCAGTTGTGTCCATCTAAGGCGATTTTGGTGTCATACTGCTATCAGCATGTTACCACGGAAAGGCCGCCATGCCCTTTATTCACTACTGCGCAAACGGCTTCTTACCGTGTTTGCTCCAATTTATCTTCTATGAACGCCGACAGTCTCGTGCTGATTGGACAGCCGTACGGAAACGATCTCGCAGGTGCTGAAGACGAGTGTACCGGTGCTGTTGGGCAGTAGTTACTCTCTGTATTCTGGGACGTGGCCTATCATTCAAAGACCCAGTTTGGTTGAATCTTTTGATGACTCTGGTAATTGTTGAGACCAAACACTGCGTGCAATTTCACGACTTGAAATGCAACCTTGCACCATGCCCCAAACTTCATGTTGCTGGCAGTCTGAAATTCTTTGTATCTACGCCTTAGTTTATTGCAGTGCCTTACAAAAAAGGATGGGAAATTTCAATTCTTAAGCAAGGTTTTCCAAAACAAACATGAGAAAATCACTTTTACGTAAAATAGCGCTGCAGTCCACTCTCCCCACTTTTCAGTAACCAAGCACGTATCTTTTTTTCTAAAATCATTCAAGCGTAAAGTTGTCGAAAGAAGTCTGACAATTCATTTTCAATCCGATATAGGTATTTTTGTTCAAAAAAATATTAATGTGATCAAAAGGTAAATTTATTGATACAACAATGTAATAGTTTTCTTTTTTTCCCTCTATCTGGAACATATTTGATGCATGACTTTTCTGACTTTTTTGCTTTTAATACGAATAAGATTCGATTACTTTTTTTAATCGCTCTATGTTTAAAACGAAAGTGATACAACACAAGGAGACATGACTTCGCAGTTTCTACTGAGTGTTACAGTTATTTTGAGAGTAAGTTTGTGCCACATGTGGAGCAGGATTTGCTTACCCTTTCGGAGCACCTGAGATGACCCAAAATTTTTGGTAGGGTTTCGTGTTGCTTAGTCTTAGTTTTCTATGTTGTGTCTTCTGTACTGTTATTTGTCTGTTTGTCTTTTTATTTTTAGCCATGGTGTTGTCAGTTTATTTTCAATTTATGAGTTTGATTGTCTCCCTGGTATCTTTGGTCCCTCTTTCGTCATACTTTTCATATGTGCACAATGTAATTGTGTTCTTTTTGTTCTCCCACTGCAAATCCAAAATGTTTGATCATTTTGAATTTACTTTTAATTTGTTTAATATGAATTTTTTTCTATTGACTAATGTTTTACCTTGAGAAGGTTCTGTATAAATTCTGCTACTTTTTGATAATTCTGAATCTCTTTATATATTTTTTATATCGAACGAGCATTCAGAAATACATGACAACAGATCCCTCAGTGAATACATAAAGGTGACTGTTGACAATTTAGATGAATCATTGCACTTTGTTTCCATTAATTTTCTGGAGAAAAAAATGCTAGCGTTTGGAGATATCATCCCTTTACGACAGAACTAACACTTATCATTTTTGCCTTAATTCAAATTTCAGATTTTCGAATTAAAAGTGTAATAGATATTACTGAATATACATCATGCGAAGTAAGACTGTACTTTGTCGTATAAATGAAAGCGGAAATATCAGTATAAAAGAGAAACATAACTATATATCATATCAACATCGATATAAGCCTATACATTCTATAAAGTCGTAAAAACTACATGTATAACATATTCATCAGAAATATAACAGTTGTCTTTCTTCAACTAAAAGATTTTCTCATACATTTTTCAATTAAATGTAATTTATGATGTATAATATAACATGAGGTATTGCGAATTCTCTTTTAAGAAATGCATATAAAGATTCTAGAAAAGAGTATATATATTCCTATATTATCTTTGATCTAATTCTAATATTGAATATCATGAAACTGTCATACAAGTGAGATGTTTAGCGCTATAAAACCAGGTTCAATCCACCATATGCATTTTCTACATTTGAGAATGCCAAGTCAGAAATATGACAGTTTTTGTCCATTCGTTTGATGTGTTTTTTCATTTGATTTTTCCATTTGATTAGGGACTTTCCGTTTTGAATTTTCCTCGGAGTTCAGTATATTAGTTATTTCACTTTTTGTATTCACTGTAAATTAAACCGCCTGAAGAATATAGAACTCTGGGGAACAAATCCGAACAATTCTGTTTTTACGTTATTAAAGGGGGATTACCGCTGAGCAATCAATGTGGTTTTGGATATAAAGATTCCATAACTGCAACACTTGAGCTACGATATTTCTTCACTCGAAATTATAATATTTAAAGCGCGAGGCTTGCCGAGCTTTTTAAATAAATTAAAATAAAACTATTGAGAGTAGAGAAATATCGTACTACACGTGTTATAGTGGTGAAATCTGTTTCTCTAATGATTTGTAGACCTCCTTTTCAAAGATTTGAAGAAATATGTACTTTTTATGTGACGTCTTAAAGCATGGTCGCCTTTGTTAATGACGCGACAATAGGAAAATTCAGAAAAACAAGAAAATTCAACGTCACAATATAATTTCGACCAATCATTTGCCGAGAACAGATTATAAAATTATAGAAATGGGCGTTTCCCCTTGCTGTAACAGATTCGTTCATATAATGATCAGTATTTTTTTCATAATATCTTTTTATTTTTTTTATTTTTGATTCTTGACTAATTCAATTTGAAAAGCGTCAAGTAATGATTAATTAATGTTTTGTTTTATCTTTATTTTCAAACTCTTAAGTCATATGAAACGAGTTCCTGGTGAAAAATATTGTTTATCCAATTCTAGAACCAATGCATGTATATGTCATAAACTTAGTCTTCTGTGTACGATTTTATCTTTTTTTACACACATATATCGTATAATCGTCATTTTTTTTTCTCTCTGTCTGTTATGATTAACAAATATGGCAGTTCATTAATTGTCGTGTTATGAAGCCGAAGTTTACCGATTGTCACCTTATAGTAAACAATCAACAAAGAAGTATGGATAATGAGCACGTGTATAACATATACAATCAGATAATAGTCTATTTAAATGACAGATCCACGAGTATTGCGATCACCGGATTGTTTCGAGAAGTGTCACGCTAAGGTCACTTGCATAGACAAAAAATATGTCGGCGAATTGCTTCCTGGAAGCAAGCAATGAAAATACTGTAAACTTCTTCTAAATGTGGACAAATTCAAAAAAAATCTTCCGAAAAAAGAATATGAACTTAAGTTTTAATTTTTATGAAAACTATCCATTTTGTTATAAAAATCATATGCTTATTTTTTTTTTTAGATTTGAGGTTTCATATGACTTTAATACCTAATCGGCTCTGATGTGTGGTTTTACACTCATAATTTTAGTTCGTGATTATTTTGGTCCATTTTTAAAATCTATTTATGTTTAATATAAAAAAAAAATTGAGAATGGACACGGCCACTGTTTATAATACGAAATATACAATATACAAAATACGGAGAAACATCTGCTAATCTATGCAGATTTTAACTTGTATTTTTGCATGTTTGTTGTAATTGTTTTTCCCATATGCTAATTTATATATACATTTATGCATGCATTAACCAATTTATTTGTTCTTAGGTATTTTTATGTATGCGTAAAAATAATCTGATTGATTTAAAAAAAAAATCTTTTTGAAAGAATTTTTGACCCAATCAGAATTAGACACTCGTCAGAGTATAGAAAGAACATATTAATTCATTGTTTTCTCTCAAGTATAAAAAGGAGAAATTTGCAAATTGTATAGTACAACTGTACAAGAAACTCGCTAAACAAAAACGTTGTGATATTGAATAGTGACGATTTAAGCTCTTCAAACTTAACAATTACAGAATGCTTCTGAGGGCAACGATTGTTTTGTTGTTTGCTGTACTTGTCTCTTATAAACAAGGTAAATACTGTTTGTTTTTTTGTAGAAATTATTTTATTTGTAGACGACAAAACATTTTACATGCTTGCAAGTAATGAATAGATGAAAAGCTTTAGCAGGTGTTGCGACCAGAAACTTAGCTGGGTTTGTGCAATTAATTTAGAGTATTTCTCATCGTTTTAATATGATAACATACATCGCAAACATTGTATGTAAGGGTTGTGGTAATTGTATGAGAGTCTTCTCTTTTGTATTCTTATCACAATGACTCGTGTGTGTATAATTAAATTTCATTGCGTTTTGATGCTTATCATCAGCAAATAATATCTTTACATTAATTACGGAATTAGTTTTGATTTTTTGTTGTTTAAGCGCGTTATTTCATATGGTAGTTGAACGACAATTTTCCGGGACTTCTATTCTTTATAATTAATCTCTATTATTTAAGGTCAGACTTATATGCCTCCAATTTCTTTGAATTATGTAGGGACGTGTTTGTTTGTAAAATTTCATGAGCTGCGAGGTATTGACTTTACTCTAAAGATTCATTTAAAATTGATCAGCTTTTAAGCAGTAAGTTAATTCAAATGTAAAAAAGCGTTTCAAATCGTTAACTAACATATGGAAGTACTTAAAAAATGTATACCTAAGATTTACTTTATAGCTTTGTTGTTTACAATCTTTTGATAAAAGCAATACTAATTGAAATCCAGATTGGGGCTATGTATACCACCGATGTGGTGGGTTTTTTCGGATAACATTATCAAAAATATAAGTTCTTTGAAGTAAATGAAAGCGAGAGTTAAGTTAAAAAAAAAGGAACACATTTAGAGCGGTCAGAGTTGGTGGAAAAGAAAACAACGAACTTTATTAAGATTTTGAAGTATTTTGAATTCTTGTACCAAGTTAGATATGACAGTTGGTTTTCACTCGTTTCCATCGATTTTCCCTTTTTGAGTTTACAATTTTGAGTTCGGTATTTTTGTTAAACTTTTTTTTTTTCAAACAATCAAAAGTGCCTTGAAAATTAATCTTCCAGATAGATCTTTAAGCGTACTTAAAGAATTTTACAAAAAGTTCATTTGAAACAATATTGAATTTGTCGAACTTTAAATACCACAAATCTAGGACAAAATCTATATTTAAACCTGGTAATTGTCTTAAAAGTTTTAACATTTTGTAAGATTTCACAGAAAGTGTTTGGTTTAATTTATAGCGTAGATGTTATAAAATGTATTGTATCAAACTGAAAGTTTTGAATTTGGTACTGATAGAAATCATTACCAAGACATTATTAAAGTTGACATGTTGTACATAATTGATTATTTTTTTTAAGTGAACTGTATGTGTTCTTTCCCATGTAATTGGCAAGAGAGAACATTCTACAATGAAGCAGCCGACGTAGACCTTTTTATTCCAAATGCATACCAATTAAACATTGCACCTGACACTGTTATAGAATGTTTGATTAGAGAAGGACCGTTCATTGTTAACAGGTAAGTGAAATGCTTTTTCCAGTCTCGTTCATCTTTGTAAAAATCATATTTCTATTTTATCGAAATAAAAACTGACTTTAATTGACTTGTATGATAATTTCAAACCAAAATAAATAACAATAAAATTCAGTCAGAAAAAAACTTGCAGAGCAAATACACGGTTAATTGTTTTTTATGATACATCATGGTTTTCTTTTATTCAGACGAGGTGTCAATAAAGACATATACAGATGTATAAAAATTAACGACGTGTGTAAGAACAGCTTTGTGGTGATAGAGACACCTCTAAGTAAGTTCAATTATCTAAAATGTAGTAAAGAAAAGAGAATTATCTTAATTTCTACATAACGCTCGTGCATGTTCACACTACGAATTACATGACCCTTACACAAAAACTGCTTTAACTGAGTTGTTAAAACTAACACAAAATCATATTTCAGAGTTGTTTTATGTCCCTTTTGTATATATTGTTGATTTTCTGTTAACCAATTACTACATTTCAGTGGGTTCTTGCATCTCATTTATCTCAATTTTAAATTACTCTCGTGCATTTTCACTTTTCGAACTTCATCAACGGGCATGTGATCCCTACAAATTAACTGCTCCAACTGAGTCATAAGGTTATACGATTGAAATTGACGCTACGTAAGTTTTTCGGTCATGATCACAAATCGGTTTACCGATACAATGTTTATATGTCTCCACTCAAAAGCGATAGGTTTTCATTGTTTGGTTTTATCTTTAGATACCAGAATAGTCGTATGATCTGTAAAATTACTGACTATGTCCTATTACCTGTTGTGAAAGTTTGACTGAGTGATGACCTTCACGGCGTGTCATACATGCCTAGCAGGAGACGTTTATCATGTCGACGCTTCCGATTTTGATCCTATTTGAACTCATGTGAATCCCTCGGTTTTTGTTTGTTAGCTTTATTTGTCTTCCTTATCGATTTATGAATTTTGAAAATCGGTTAACTTATGTTCCTTTAAGTAATGAAGCATACCAATATATTCCAAATGTATACGGGATGAAACGAACAGCAATATTTTTAAGAATACTCTAGCCAGTCCGTTTAACTTCAAATGATTTTTAAACATATTGTTTTGTTATATTAAATCTTTCGTATTCCAAATAATTGCCAAATTAAATTTTATGGTGGTTTATTTTGTATCACAGTCCAACAGGCTTTTCCTCCAAATTTGTGCGACATCTGTACTCCTGGAAATCTTACCAGCAAGCCACAAGTATGGGTCGGTATGTACACTTTATATGTTATAGTAAACCAAATATTGGATCGCATTGTTAGGTCTCTAGTCTGGAGTCGAACATTTTACAGGTAAGACTGCAGACAAACATTGCACAAATACAGCAACTGACATAACATGATTTTTTTTTACTTTAATCAATCTATATTTACTAACTACCTCAACACAACTATAATCAATAATTTGCAAATTACAAGTTTTCATTTAACCCGGCTAGGATCGAACTCACTACCACCTGCTCTCTATTTTAAAACTATACCGATATATGTCGATATAATAATTTCAACACCACATGCAAATGTATCTGTAATATTAAGAGATATTTCCATCAATATTTATCAAGAAAAAAACCAAACGTAACCAATGATGACCTATTAAAATATAAAAAAAAAGAAGATGTGGTATGATTGCCAATGAGACAACCGTCCACAAAACACCAAAATGACACAGACATTAACATCTATAGGTCACCATACGGCCTTTAACAATGAGCAAAGCCCCATCCATAGTTGCTTACATCCACGTCATTTAGACTGTGGTCGAAAGTGGCAATTATATCACATCTCTTTGTTTGTATATAGCTTACTCAAAAACTTTATACACATATAACAATTTTAAGACATTGTATTTATTGTAGAGCAATTATGCATAATAATGAACATCGTGTTTTCTCTCCCTATTAAACTAATCATAGATTTTATTTAGAACCGAGAATCGACATTCCTATTTTAATTCTTGTTTCAGCAAAAGAGAACACTTGTGAGTATGGCTCTGTACACTTATGTTGGGTTTTTTTATGAATGATTACTTTAAAATTCCAGAAGTTATCTAAGTATTGATAAAGAATTTTTTAACAATGTACACGTCTTGAAAATGATTTGTATATTCTGCTTTTTTTTTTTTATATTAACTACAAATCAATTATAAGTCAATAAATAACATCGTTTTATGAAAAAAACAAAAAAACAAAAAAACAAACCCATAGACAATGCCTCGATAAAAGTGACCGAACAATCTTAAAAAGATACATCAATCAACTAGTGTACGTGTCGGGTCCTTCTATTATTTTTAATTTTGTAAAATATTTATTTTTATTTTCCTCTATTGAAAAAAACCAACGAAGTGTAACATAAATTTAAATACAACTTTTGCTATTATTTTTTTTTTGTTAGATCTAGGATGCAATGTACCAAAGAACTGTCCTGTACAAAGTCGTACAGACATTCAATGTAATGGATGTGAAGAGAACCAACCAAATGATGACATAGCTTGCAGCACTTGCAAAAAAGAGGAAAGAAAAAAGTGGGAATATCAAAGGAAATATTCCGGAGAGAAGAAGAAATCAACCTATGGTTCATATTCCGGAGAGAAGAAGAAATCAACCTATCGTTCATATTCTAGAAATTCTTACAGAGGCTAAACATAAAAGGAAAAATATGCTGAACCACTGTCATGTTTCAATAGAAAAAGCAAATTATTGAAAATAAATATCAGCAATTACTCTTTAGTTATCCTTATCATATAGACGACTTTCGATTTCGTGCAATTTCCATTTAAATTTCCCATGTTTATGTTATAACGTTACAGTTAAAGCCGATAGTTAAATGGCCTCGTTTACGTCAATTGACGCCGGGTCTACCGGTGTAATGAAACTATCTTTTGTTCGTTTATTTAAATTTGATTTCACTTTCACTATACATAGGCTTTACTCTGTTTAAATTCGGAATTATGCCTAAAGAACAATCGAAATATTGCAGTAGATAGACGTTTGTTCGTTCGAATCATCTAGTTTATGTTATATATACTTTCAATAAACAATCAGCATTCACATGGGAACCAACTGTGCCCCTCTTGTTTCTTTATTATTATGAGACTAATTTCATACAGACACATCTCATGTTAAACGCATCTATCACGTCGAACTAGAGATAAAGGATACAACAGATACAGTTAAATCTTCTTCATATCTTGATTAATATAGAGAAATTGACAATGAGGGTCGGTTGAAAACAAAACTTTACGACAAAAGAGATGATATAAACTTTCCAATTGTGACCTTTTCTTTTCTATGTAACAATATTCCAGAGCCTGCACACATAGTATATATATTCTCTAGTTGATACGATATTTTTGGGCTTGTTTTCCTATCATAATGTCCTTGATAGAGGATTAATGCTCACAAGGAAGCTTTCAAAATAATAGTTCCAAATGGTGATGTTGAAATCCTAAATTTTAAGGACACCACTACGGGTAGGTTGAGCTTGATGGAATATCAATTTTACAGATGATAGCGAACATGTTCATAGTGTCGATACTATAACCCTATCCCCTTTTTCACAAATGTGGCCAGCAGAATTAAACTTATAACCGGGTTTTTACTAATTAAATATGAGCAACACGACGGATGCCATATGTGAAACAGCATCTCTTGACCCTATTGGGCCACTTGAGATCACCCCAGCTTTTGGTGAGCGTCGTGTTGCTAAATCTTTAATTTCCATGTTGTGTTTTGTACTATTGTTTGTCTCTCTTGTCTTGTTCTCTTTTAGCTCTGACATTGACAGTTTATTTTCGACTATAAGAACGAAAGTCTCTCTGGTATCTTTAATCTTTTTCTCATAGTTCCATTGATCAATGTTTTGACTCTTTTGTCGGCCTTTGACGTATTACAAGGATCATGTTTCGATTGGCCTTTAGCAGGACCATTAAGACACAAAATAAAAATACAACAATAGAGGGATAAACATCTTTGCTATACCCCCGCGAGAGCTGTTTCGTATATTTTTTGGAAAAATAATAATCATGTGATGTACAAATATTTCAAATTAAATAGAAGTTTTTTTTCGATAGCCCAAATTGTTCGAAAAACATTCAAACGTTTATCAAACACTGTGTTAAATTCACTGTCATGTATATATGCACTATAAGAAACATTCTACAACAATAACTTCTTATGAGGGCTTCTGCCTTTCAGATCTATACTAGTTGCTTATAACCCTTGTTTTTGCAGGGTTTGTGTTGGCCAGTGTTTTGTTTTCTGTGTTGTGTTTTACACAATTGTTGCCTTTTTGGTTAATTTTTCGTTTTTGCTATGGCATTGTCTCTATTTGTTTTTACCAGAGTTTGAATGTGGATTTTAACGAAACAGCGTCCAAAAGCCGCAAAATATTTGTAAGCCGTTTGGTGGTAAAAAAACAGTATCAAGAAAAGTTGGTGGCGATGCAAAATGTCATCCAAAGTACTGTAGACAATGACAGATCTGCAGTCAGCCTGTCAAAATGACAAAACTAGGACAAATATACTTTGATTCTTTACTTGTGAAGTGGGCATGAACATGTGAGAAGGTTAAACTATTTTTAGCACAATCTTCGACTGAACCCACGACCTTCTAAGAGGCCATTAAGGTTATAAGATTGAATTGAATTTCGCAGTGAAATATAAATAAAATCGAGTTCAGACGAAATTATTGATGAAAAACAGATGTCACTGAACGCAAATGATTCAATCTAAAACTAATATTTTACAAAGTTATATGCCTGACATAATTTAAACTATGTATTAAGGTTGAAGTTTAATGTATGAGATAAATTTAATAGTTTTACTTATGAGCAATCAGATAAATCCCTGGGAGAGCTGTATGACATTTTGAATTTGAAACTAACAATATCAAAATGCTTGATTTCTTTATTGACAACACATTTATTACGTTTCAAGAATTTGTTTTTCTCCATACATTGGCATTCTCATGGGAACCAACTGTGCCTCTCGTCTAGCCGACTTGTATCTTTATTCATATGAGGTTGACGTCAGGAAATTCATTGGAATGAAAGAATAGAATTTAGCAGTATCTTTTAACTTTAATTTCCCCTATAAAGATGATATTCTTACTAAATAATTCAAATTTGGTGAATATGTACACATTAATACCCTCGAGCCTGAGATAAAGGATACAACCGATACAGTTAAGTCTGTCTCATATCTTGCTTCCATATAGAAACTGACGATAAAGGTCGGTTGAAAACAAAACTTTACAACACAAAATGATGTAAGCTTCCAAATTGTGAACTTTTCATTTCTATGTATTAACATTTCAGCAGCTAACATGAACTAACATGAGCAACATGAAGGGTGCCACATATGGAGCAGGATCAGCTTACCCTTCCAGAGCACCTTCTATTATCCCGCCTTTTTGATGGGGTTTCATGTTGCTAAGTCCACATTTTCTATGTTGTGTTGTTTGTACTGTTGTTTGCCTGTTAGTCTTTTTCTTTTAAGTCATTGTGTTGTCAGTTTATTATCGATTTATAAGTTTGAATATCACTTTTGTATCTTTCGACTATCTTTAATGTGGACTGCATACATAATGCACATATTTTTCACAAAGACATCCCTTTTTTGTTTTGAATCACAATAAAGGAAGTGGGGATCTCGTTGTAGCATGATAACCACGTGTGCATGAGGTCGTTAGTCAGATCCCCGATCAGGTCAAACGAAATACTTGAAAATTTGGATTTGCTGCTTCTCTGTTCAGAATACAGCATTAAGGAGTAAAAGAAAGACTAGGTGGTTCGAAATTAAAAAAAAATGTGTACGGGAAGGGTGACAATTGACTATTATGTTAAAATTTGACTCAGACTTGATCAAACAAAGCTTATATCAAAACATGCGTTTAATTTGCCGCTTGTCATTTGTTCTGAAAGAAACTTGGGATTGCTAGTATATAGTTCGTTATAGTATTAATGTTCTAGATGGAAAAAAAAACAATACCGCCATGTTTTAAAATAAAACGAAAAGGTAAAACGCAATTAATGTCCAAATCATGAAAAAGAAAAAAAATAATTAGTGGATCTTCAGATTTATTTAAGCTATTAAGCTAGTAAGTCAAGACGGTTCAAAAATCAAGATATAAAGATTTTGAAATTAATATGTAATTTTGAATAAAAAGAAATAATCTAATTAAGGGATGTTCATATATCAAAATCAATCTACAAATCATTTACTCAGAATTTTAGATGTAATTTTTTTTTATATAAATGATGACTCCCTCCCATCATTTGGATATTTGTTTATTCTATAAAAGAAGAAAACTTCCGAGGGTAAAAAGGATACATAAATTTGATTCTCTAACAATTCAAGGTCATCGAAATTGTCAGTCAGCTATTTTCAAGAACTGATTATTTGTTTCAATACACTTTATAAATCTTTTTGTGATAGAGCAGATGCGATTTTTTCAATTTAAATTTATTGTCTAAAAGAAATGCACAACGAAATAACTGTGTTCTTGTGTCATTTTCCTGTTTTTTTATTACTGTTTGGAAATCGGTATTCTTATTTTAAATTCGAATTTTAATTGATATCATAGTTAAGTCCTTCTTTCGTATAGGTAATTAACTTCCATAATGATAATTTTTAGATCTGGCTTTTATTCGTGAAAAAGAGATGCGAATGAGTTCAAATGGGCAGTTTTTGATATTGTGTTTTGTAACCAAACTGTCATCTATTGATCGTATTTGGAATCTTCGCTTCTTTCTTTTTTGGTCCTGTTTGATATTTGGTAAATTGTATAAGCATTAGTAGATTTAAACGCAAAATTAAAATGCAAATATGATAATCCTCTCAACACTTGAATGAAACTGTATTCATGTATCCTTCATGATTGAATAATGAATATATAACTTAATGGATTTTGGGGGGCTAAACTGACACTTTCCCCCTTTTCTAATCACTCTATGAAACCCAAAACGAGTGAATCTAATCAAAAGTATTAATATTCGTTCCCTTTTTAACACTATGAAAAAAGATCCAGCAGTTTGCATTTATAATTTCAAATATTGAACGATTATAGCCGGATGTTGCCGACATGTTTATCTTGTATTTCTTAACTACTTTACACTAGTTCACTGTATTGTATATGTTAAAGGGAAAAGGAAGATCCAAGGATTTCAACTATGAACTAAAATCAGATAAACGGCAGATCACAAATCTGCCAAACGAAAAGACAAAAAAAAAATACGAAACATTAAACTGAAAACTAAAAAGTGTGCACAACAAATCTTATCATAATCCGTTGAAGAGTTGTGTCCCCTTATAAACTACAATACCCCCTCCCCCCGCCCCCCCCCCTCCCCCCGCCGCCCACTTTTGTAACTGCGTGTTCTCTTCAGGTCATGTTGATCAACGAATTTCTCCAACTTTCAATCCTTTCCTCGTCTCCTCTGAGGGTGATTTTATCAAGTTTTGATATTACCTCCGTTTTATTTTATTTGCGAATCAGCATCGCAATCTCATTTAACTACTATTCTTAAATTACATTTATATGTAACAACAAAAAAACGCAAGTTAATATACATCTAATTTTTAAGTTGAACAGAGATTCTGTTTCTGCTGTTCCTCCAAAATAACTTTGGACATTTTTCTTTTTCATTCTAAACTTATTTCTCTGCTTAAAATTGGGAAAACGTCAACTATTTCTTTCGTTAAAAAGTTAAAAAAAAAAAATTAAAAACCAAGTGTTCTCTAATTGAAGGTCTTTCCACCAAAAACCAAGTATTTTAATATGAAAGTAGTTAAATAAGGTTTAAAATGTCATTTCAATCGTCATATGATAGCTTATGGTACGCTGATTCCAAAAATATGTCTAAAAAGGAACAAAAAGACAAACAGACAAACAATAGTACATAAGAAATAACATAGAAAACTAAAGACTGAATATTCCACATGTAATATATAAATTATGATATTTGTACGGTATCAACACACGTTATAATACAATTCTGCATATATATACACGTCAAACACCCGAAGCAATGCATTTGGTTGTTAAATTTGATAGATACTTTTTATGGTTCTTTGTTAAATATTTGTTTTTTTTTAGATTTGTGACACAGTGATGACTGCTGTACTCATATTTTGACAATTTTACCTATTATGTCTGTTTTGTTCAAGCATTGTTAATATAATGGAATTTGATGCGACTGTCATACAAGTGAGAGGTTTAGCGCTATAAAACCAGGTTCAATCCACCATTTTCTACATTTGAAAATCCCTGTACAAAGCCTGGAATATGACAGTTGTTGACCATTCGTTTGATGTGTTTTATCATTTGATTTTGCCATTTTATTAGGAATTTTTCTCGGAGTTCAGTATTTTTGTGATTTTACTTCTTATGGGTCAATAAATTCATGAATTTTTATTTGTCTCATTTTCTTGAGCCAGATTTTTTTGTGTGAAATTTGTAAGTAATTTCTTAATTTTCTAAGCTTCAATGAGCAACTGCTGTAGCGTTTTCTATATGTAGTTTTCATATATTCTTTATGAACTAGTATCTGACGTTTTGTCAATGTATCATGTAAAGATGTGATCTGATGTAGATAATGTTTGAAATTTTAAGAGAGGAACAGAGTGCAATAACGTTATTGGAATTCTTGAGGAATTTTGCGTTGATTAAATGATTAAATAAATAATTCAGCTCCAAGTCATCATAAAACGTTTAGCACTAACAAATATTGATGTCGCATATTTTTTTAAATACAAATTGAATTCAAGACGGATGATATTAGCAGGATTAATTGGTGCGTTTCTGACACTGAAATTAAAACTTTATCTCAATTAAATCGATTTGCTGAGCTTTTTTTTCTTCTTTTCCCTTAGACCCTATAAGGCCTTGCATCCTAACAATCAATGTATAAGCAAAAATAAACCCTTTTTACGTATTTACACGAAAATTAAAACAGTTATAGAAAAAAAAATACTTATATTTAGTTGCTGAAAAAGAGTGACATTTAAACATCATTTGTTAAGAAAGTGTAATATTATCAAACTTGAATAAACAAATATGTCATGCACATGTGGCGCAAGCCAACTAAATACAAATATATTAATAAATTTATGTAGTTAGGTTCCATTGTCCTTAGTCAGACAAGGTCATGCGTCTCCAAACTGGTTATGACGTCTATACACTAAACTCAAGGGTTGCGTATTGATTGATAGTTGTATGAGGGTGAACATTATTTATTGATTAGTTGTAATTGGCTTTGAACTAGCTTTGTGTCTATGAGTTTTTTTTTTATTCTAATAGTTGTCGTTGTGCTTCGCACCAAACTTTTGAGACTAAAGTGAAACCAACTGTATTTAATTTTTACAGTTTGTTCTTTTGTTGTCCTAATCAACTATTATCCAAAGTTAGGAGAGGGTTGAGCGCTCAAAAACATGCTACCCCCATTCTGTATGTGATTGTCAGGAAACTGTCGTTCAGGATTTTTTATGGGTTCATGTCTGTCATAATTATTTTTCGAAAATTATTTTGTGATAAACAATGCCGTTAGTTTCGAACTTTGTGCGATGAGGTTTTCCCCTTTTCTTGGAGGACGTGGTTGCCTATAATTATTAAAATCCATTTCATTTGAACTCAATTAGGTAGTTATCTTATTGGCAATCATATCACATTTCTGATTTTCATCTAGAAGTTTTGAAATTAAAGTAATAATGATTTATTCTCAAATATTTTTTTTTAAATATCGTTATTTGTTCATACAGTTTTTACAATTGTATTAGACGTTTTGACAGAATGAGTCCAACTTTGTATCATAAAAGTAAAATAACAAAAATACCGAACTCCAAGTTAAATTGAAATCGGAAAGTCCCTCATTAAATGACAAAATCAAAAGCTTTTTTAACACATCAAACGAATGGAAAACAACAAACATATTCCTGACCCGGTACAGGTATATCATAATGTAGAAAATGGGAAATTACACCTGGTCTTTAAGCTGGCTTGTCTTTTTGTTGTTGGGATATATAAGTACCAAGCCATTTCCAATCTGTTCTTTAGTTCGATGTTTTTCTAATTGTATCCATCTGATGAGTTAAGTCTTTTTCAACTGATTTTTATAGTTAGCTCTTATGTTGTTGAACTGTTACACCACTGTCCAGGGTTATGGGAGGGTTGGGATCCCGCTAACATGTTTAACACCGCCACATTCTGTATGTATGTGCCTGTCCCAAGTCAGGAGGTTGTAAATCAGTGGTTTTCGTTTGTTGATGTGTGTTATATTTGTTTTTCGTTCATTTTTTGTACATAAATTGGGCTGTTAGTTTTCTCGATTGAATCATTTTACATTTATCATTTCGTGAACTTTTATAGCTGACTATGCGGTATTGGCTATGATCATTGTTTAAGGTCGTATGGTGACCTTTGGCTGTTAATATCTGGGTCATTTGGTCTCTTGTGGAGAGTTGTCTCATTGGCAATCATACCATATCTTTTTTTTATATATATTAAGCCCTTATTTGTATGACAGTCGCATTAAAAATGAATGACCTTTTCAATAAATTGTAGTTCATAACAATACAGGAATTACTCATCTATTACAGGGGAATGATGTGTGCCTATAGGAATATCTACAAACTGTCAATAAACTTTATTGCTCGAACGTACATAAATGGTTGCAAATAAAATTCAAGTTACTACATTTAGACTACTAACCTGTTTCATTAAAGAAAAACACTTTGAATGAATGGCAACAGATTTAATCAACAATCTGGGATTATATATCTGCAATGTCTTGTTTGATAACTTAAAATATTGAGCAATTTTTGAGAAAAAATATTCATAATGTTTTGTTATTTTATACCCAATAATTAGGTTACACTTGTTATCTTAGTACTAGCTTATACAAGGACGAAGGTATACTTTATATTATTATATCAAACGAAAGTCAACGTGGTAGGGAAAATGAAGAAACAAAGGAGACAAGTAGAAACCACTAGTCTGGGAATGACAAACTACATACACATCACAAGAATAAAGCAAAACACTGTTCACAAAACACTTCAATGAAAGTTAGATTACATACAACGAACCCATCAACAAAACGTTAATGGCCTTAGATGCGCAATGAGAAAACTGACAATTAATTAGTTGTAATTTAAGCTATTGTCATTGGCAAGGCTACTCGGTCCAAAAATCAAAGATCACACATGTTGAGATCAAGATGTAATTGTCAAAGTTGATATTTTTTTGGGAGGCAGGGTGCCGAGCCACCTAATGGAGCTATACGGTAATTGCATAGACTTTTAATCTGTCAAACTCTTAATAGTGTATGGCCCCCTTTTTCATAATTCTAGGTCTGCATCTTAATGTCAAAAAGGATTTGAAATTAATTTAATCTTAGTAGAAAAAACTTCCTTGCTTTGTCCATCATCAGGAATTGTTTTCATGTCGGGCATTCTGACGTCATCTGATGTAATCTATCAACTGCAGGCTGTTCGTTGTACATGATAGAAGTAACATATACTTGATTGTTCAACAACTATTGAGTCATATTTTGCGCCTTTAAATAGTGTAGCTGTAAATGTATAAATTCCAGTATAAAGTGTAAAGTATAAAGGAACTGCTTACTGATACAAATCTCTTACCTTCAGATATATTTTTGCCTTGCTTTAACAGCTTAATCATACATAGTAACTACTTACTTATTCATCCGAAGCACATGGGTTAACTTACAATTTGCGTCGAGTAGTCTATAGAAATATTTTTTTTATTGCATTTTTTTTTGTGTGTGTGTTTTGTTTTCATTGAGTTCCTATTGTACTGCTTTACTAATGTTTTACTACATATAAAACAAATTCTTAATAAAAAAAAAATACAATGAAAAATGTTAATAACAAGTATACTGTAATAAAAATAAGACCACGTTGAGACTGGTAAGCAAAACATGTGCACTTTTGAAATATCAAAATTTAAAGTTTAACCCTTTTGCTGCCCATAATTGTTTAATGATTTCATATCGTGTGCCAGAAAATATGAAAGCTCGACGTCTGTGACGGCTTATACTTAACAATGACGCCATAAAGGGTAGGAATACGATCAAGGGTGTGATAAAGGATAGACATTTGATAAAGGGGTGTGATAAAGAGTCTGCAACAAAGGTGAGCGATACGGATTTAACAGCAGGCTATTTGTCAAATATTCAAAACTACTGTATTTACTACTAAATGAATATGAGGAATATAAATATAATTTGCAATACTGATAAAAAGATTAATATCTCAACAGGAATATGTTCAGAAATTTTAATAATATAAGCATGGTTAATCAAATGTGTCAAACATTTGTTGGACATCAAAGGAATCAAACGTTTCTTATAATGTACAGTTATAAATATAATGTTAAGTTTATTCGTTTAGGAGGATTATCGATAAAGCAATAAACCAGAATGATCAAGTATATTCATGGTGTTTCAATCACAATAAAACAACTTAGCACAGTTTCATTCTACTTCAACGATAAATATACAGACTTTCTTATGATAGAGGTCATTTGAGTGTTCCTATGAAGCATGGTTGTGAACGAAAGTCAGTGGGTCACTTTTAATTAATTCATAAAATGATTTTTTTCAAAATCCCATTTCAACCCGTATTTAATGTATCAAGTAAACTATTTTAATCGAGAAGTTACAAATTTAAGATCCAACCATGAAAAAAAATAATCATTGTAGTTCCAAATTGAATCTCGAACTTGGGTAATTTTCATACAGAATAATCTTTCTAGATTTTGTTTTATTCTATTTTCCATAGAGTGCAAATTTTCTATAAGGCAACTTATTTTTTATGTCAGTTTTATAAGATGCACTAATATATAAACAAACAAAAATGCCTGTATCAAGGTTTGATTTTGGAATTTGATAAGGGACCTTCTGTTTTGAAATAATCTCGGAGTTCGGTATTTTTGTTACTTTACTATTCTGTATTTTGTATTAAAAAGGTGATTAATCCTCATAAAATAAAATTCATTCCTTCTATCAAAATTAAGATACATTCTACTAGTAAGAAATATAACTGGAAATAAAACTAGATGCACGTTTACCCTTGAAAAAGAAACATCAGTCAAGCTAGAATAAAAACAAAATTAAAAGGCCAAATAAAGTACGAAGTTATAAGCATTGAGGAAGCAACATACCGAAAAGTCAAATGCAGCTAAAGCAATCTATTTCTATGACCATAGCAATGATAATTCATGCCAACACTGAAGTGCTGACTTCTGGCCTGTATAAAGTTTATTGCAGTTTTGTCAGCGTCTAGTAATGCTATCTCTTTATTTTTTTCAAGCAATTCATTCTTAAAGTAACCATATTGTATCCTTAAATGTCCCTTTGGTGTCTTTTATCTTTCTTTAAGTTATGAATTGATTACAGATGATTAAAGCACTGATTTTACAAAAAATATGTCTGCCCTTTAGTTTTTTCAGAATTTTATTCGAAAAAAAATATATCATATTAATCCTTAATTAATCGTAGCTTACACATGAATTAAATCATAATGTTTTCCAAAGTAGCTCTAAAGTAAAAGGGAAATAATCAAACCTTGTATTTTTATAAATCAACATTTATAACTTTTAATTGTGTACTAAGCTGTGTAAAAATATCTGATAAATAATGAAACTAAAAGATTACTTAATTTGGTCATTTGAAATCGGCCTTAGTTGCCTCATAATTTATTTTTATCTTAAAAGTAAGAAATTTTAATTAATTCAGATTTGCAGTAAAGATGAAACACCCCAATTAAACGTACATCCTTTTATTTTAAATGTTTCTTAACCAAAACAGTTGACTATCATACTGGTATGGTATCAATATTTTAACTAAATAATGAAGACTACTCTGGAAGCAACTTTTCTGCAAATATAACTGATGCAGTAAGGAAATATTCAAACAATAATCTTTCAAAAAAGCGAAACCAAATCAAATTTTGTTGTTGTTTTTTTTTTTTTATTTCAACCATGGCATTGTTAGTTTATTTCAGCTAAATGAGTTTGTATGTCCCTTTGGATTTTCTCGTGTCTCATTTAATTATCATATTCTAATGTTCTCTTTCTATAAGTTGTAGAATTCTACGGTTTTCATGTTCAAGATGTTCAAAATGAGAGTATCAAATCGAACGACTTCTTTCTCACAATCTTTTTTCTTGATCGATTATATGTTTTCTTGATCATTATTGCACTGGTAATTTTAACCTTCGCTTGTAAAGTGTAGAACAACATTTTTCCATCTATATATAGATGTCTTACATTTATGTCTGCAAAGTAAAGTTGTACCTAACAATTTTAAAACGATTTTTAGTGACATTTAAAAACTTTTGTTCAGATTTTTTTCAGCATGGTTAGTCAATTATGTCAAACACTTGTTACACATTAAATAAAAATGCAGTTTCTCAACATTAACTCGTTTTAAGATAATGTTATGTCTAATTTCATAGCAAGGGTATCAATTATACAATTAACCGAATTCATATGTATGGTCATAAAGAACAAGCTGAATTTATTTGTACTTTCGTATTTTAAAAAAAACCAGAAGATAAGCCCACAAAGCCTTTTTTCCTTCTTATTCCCAAAGTAAAATAAATGATGTGTACATTTCCCGTCAAATGATAAAAAAAATCGTGAAGGCCAAACGATAACTTAGCTTCGTGTCTTTTTTCATTTTCTTTTCTTATTATTTTTCTTGTTATTTTTGTTACGTATATTTGATCCCAAATAAATTTCAAAAAATAAAATAGATTTGATTTTATTTAAAGACACGTACAAGAATATTTAATGGGGATTCCGTTTAATATCGTGTTTTTTTATGTATTTTCTTACCATGACAAGAAAATTATAATCGGATCGTGTTTGTTATGGTGCTATTATTTGTATTTTCTAACCATGTTGGTTTTCTTCTAAATTAAAACTATGTATAAACAAATAAAATCATGTGCTTTATACTTAAAACCATTTAAATGAAGTAACTAATTTTTACAAGTTGTTCGAAGTCACAGTCCATTGCAGATAGTCTACATTTTAAAAAAGGACTTAAATTTGAATAACAAAGGCGTCCAATGTTTCAGTTTAACGACATCACGGGACATAAGTCTAATGAAAGATATATCATATTTTAGGTTGAACAAAGGGCCACATATGGGAGTGTCATGACGTCACAAGACAGAGTTTAGCATGACGTAGATTTGAGGAGGATACAGTTTTGATGTCATAGATTTTAATCTTACAAGTATATCACGTAAAAGAATGACACATTTATTGGGAAAACATAATAAAACAACCAAAGCGACCTAAAATATAATAATCAACTGAAGGTAGTTAAATGTGTATCAGTTCAAAGTAGACTCACATCTGATGCAAGATTCAACTGCTAGTATTTAATAGTGGAAAAAGTGACCATTAAATCATTAAATATTGATTTATTTTAGTTTTTTAATCACAGATTAAGGTTATGATCCTTTCCCGTATTGAACGTCGGATCATATAAGGTTTTTACTATCACGTGTATCACGTGTTACCACAGGAAGTTCTGTTGAGACCATCTCATGTCTACAATGAGTGGCTGGTTCTAAATTGGTACTAGTTATAAAATTAATGTTTAACGATCTACACATTGTTAATCTTTTTTCCCCTGGCAACCGGGGGGGGGGGGGGGGGGGCTATCATGTCAGATCTCCTCATTCGACATGTTCGAAGTGAACACTGGTCGCTATTTCAAAATATATTGTTTGTTTGTTATACTTTACCTTAAACTTGATTTTTCATTTAATACGTTTTTTTCTCATTTATATGATAAACCAATATAAATAATAAAGACTAGGTAGCAAATTTAAACAGCTTATGACTCGGGATAAATTGTTTAAAGATATAACCGATGTCTAAGGAAAATAATTAAAACAGTTTCTATTTTTTCCAAAATCGAAACCAATACATCATTCTGACGCTCTTTTTAGATACAATAACTGGTTCCTCGAAATCATTATTCTTGAGCGGTTATATTTTTCCCGATGTTGTGAATCTGATTGTGATTTCATTTTTGGTCAAAAATATAACTGTTAACAAATCTTTGAAGTTTTGAAAATCTAAGACATTTTTACAGATTACCGTAGCTTATTTGGCTAAACCTTTGGGAGTTTTTGGTCCTTAACTTCGTTCTTTATTTGGCCGTTTTAACTTCTTTCGATTCGAGCGTCACTAATGAGTCATTTGCAGACAAAACGTGAGTCTGGCGAAATACAACTTACAATCCTGGTATTTATGATGAGTTTATTGGACCTTCAAAAATACACTAGAAAAAAGTGTTCATAGAAGAACATTTTATTACATTCATATCTGCAATGTTAAGTTGTACCTAATAACTGAGAAACGAATGCTGACGAAAATCGATATTTTTATACTTATGTTCAGGAACTTTAATATGCATCATTGTTAATTTAAAATCATGTCAAACACTTGTTACAGAAAATAAAATAAAAACAAGTTTCTGAACATTATCACGTATCAAAATAATGATGTTTATTTTTAATAGCAAGGTTATATAGATTAAACAATTAACTGAAATGCAGAATTAAATCGACTTACAATAATTTTCCTTTGTAACTATCAGAAGGTTTTATTTGTATTGTAGTCCTGTAATATTATGTTGTCATTTCAATGTTATATTTAACTTTGCCATTAAAGTGCGAGGTTTGGCATGCCACAAAACCAGGTTCAACCCACCACTTTTATTCCCCTTTAAAAGTGTCCTGTACCAAGTCAGGAAGATGGCCATTGTTATATTATTGTCCGTTTCTGTGTGTGTTGCATTTTAACGTTGAGTCGTTTGTGTTTTCTCTTATTTTTGAGATATTGAGATCAGACGTGGCACGGTACTTGTCTATCCCAAATTCATGTATTTGGTTTTCTTGTTATATTTGTTATTCTCGTGGTGTTTTGTCTGATGCTTGGTACGTTTCTGTGTGTGTTACGTTTCGGTGTTATGTCGTTGTTCTCCTCTTATATTTAATGCGTTTCCCTCGGTTTTAGTTTGTTACCCCGATTTTGTTTTTTGTCCCTGGATTTATGAGTTTTGAACAGCGGTATACTACTGTTGCCTTTATTTAACTTCAAACTAAACATTTAATTTTCGTTTTTGCTTTCAATGAAATTTCCTTAAATAAATGGTGGACAGTTTCTTTAACACATTCACCTTTATATATCAATCTCAGTTCGGTAACCATGTAAATATACACATTTGCCATTTAAATTCGCTCCCCAGCTGTATTGCTGAACGTGTTCAATTTTACAATTCATGTAAAAATAAACAAGAATAATTTTAATGTTTTGCATAACGCATTCTGTTTGCAGTTTGCAGGGTATTGACGACAAATGAATATTTGAAACATTGCGAGTGCCAATGACAACGCAACACTATGTTTTTTTTAAAAATAACATTTTCTTTACAGTTATTGTTAATGACCGTTAATGGGTTTACCTAAAGATAAAAGTCAAACAAAAATGTTCAATAATCACGATTCGAATGTAATACGTTCGTGTAACACAACGCTACAATTCACTACCTCACAGTCTCAATAACGAATGTTTCCATCGCGTGCTGCAACGCAATCTCTTAAACGACGTGGCATTGACCTGACGGGACGTCGTACACGGTGTTGTGGATTGTTTGTCCATTCTTCCCGCAATGCGTTTTGAAATTGGCGCAGCGTAACTGGTAGTGGTTGTCGTCGTCTTACGGATTGTCCTATTTGATCCCATAATTGTTCAATTTGACTCAAATCCGGTAAAAAGGCTGGCCATGTAATATCTGAACATGGTTATTACTACTGAACGCAGTTGTGAGTCGTGCAGAGTGTGCTCGAGTGTTATCTTGTTGAAAAACATTAACATATTGATGCCTAGCCATAGTATTATCGATGTAGCGTTGGAGTTTAAATTGCTATTGATAGTGGTGAGTGGAGTTTTATGGTTGAACAATATTCCTCCCCATACCATGACACTACCACCATCCCAACGACCTGTCTCTTGGATACATGAATCTAGAAAACGTTCTCCTCTTTGTCTCTACACACGAGTTCGTCCATCACTACGGCGAAGATGGAATTTGCCTGTGTAACCATCTCTGACGCTCGTACGCGTGTGTCCATCTAAGTCGATTCAGGCGTCGTACTGCTGTCAGCATGTTACCACGGAAAGGCCGCCGTGTCCTTTATTCACTGCTGCGCAAACGGCTTCCTACCGTGTTTGCTCCAATTTGACGCCGCTAGTTTCTCGTGCTGATTGGACAGCCGTATGGAAACAATCTCGGAGTGACAACTTTATCGAGAAAACATCCTAAAACAACCAAAGCGATTCCAAAAATAATCACTAAGGCAATAAGTCCATTAAGAGACTATATGTGCCTAGCCCAAACTTATACGATTCAAGACTAAATAATCAACAGGGAAAAAACATTTGATCATATAATGTTAATCTAATTTTGTTTTCTATTCAAAGATTTGATGCGAGCACTTCAAATGCAAAAACCGTACAAAGAAAAACGACCTCCGTTCCGTCATATATTGAGGACCACGACTGTTTGCATATAATCGAAAAAGCCCATTTCATTCTTTCAATCAAAGAATGATAACTCTTAGGTTTTTTAGTTACTTTTCCAACACCAGTTATCAGTTAAAAAACTAAAAGATGAATTTGAAATAAACACCTTGTTAGACAAATTGTTTGAGTACTGCTTGCCTAATGTTAAGACGGTAGTATCTCATGCACTTTGGTTCTGGCATTACGGCAATAAAATGAAGGGCATTGTCTTATTAAAATTTGCTGTAATTTAATTTTTGAAATCGTTTACAACTAAGGAATATATCTCCCTTATTGAAACCTCGGATTCTTTTTGCGGATTTGGCTCTACTTCATGTCCTTTAAAAAAAATATTTTGACCTCGTGTATCACTAAAAAAGTGCTGTAAAGTTGGTACCAATTGTGAAAATAAGGACTTTTACTTGTTGAAGCAGTATCAAGTGGGTCATTTAGGGGTTTTCCCAATTTGTGAAATATTCAACCACACTTTGTATCATGAAACTTAAACATGTGTGAAAATGAGTCTTAGCTTCGAAATGAGCCATCATAAATATCCAATTTTATGATATGAACAGAGAAGAAAAGGCAACCATTGTCGACTTTGGGAATTGCATATCTTGACCCAGATATTGTCTGGCTGATAAATTTTCCCAATTAAATGACCTAGAAAGTTAAAAACAATCTTAGGGGTCTGTCATGTAATAGAAGTTCCATCATTATACAAGTTCAAAATGGAAACAAAATTCTGGAATATATTCTATTTTCACTGGAATAATTATTACAATATATGTTCCTAATGGAATAAATGGTAGAGAACAGTTGTACCAACAGGACACGAACAACTAGAACAACAAAGATCCTGATAAAATATCCTTAAAGCTTTAATCATTAGTCTTTGAATTATTTTTCAAAGATACAGTTTCCAACCATAAACAGACTGATCATGGCATCTTTACACTTAATTCTTTGGAAGTGTTTTGATTGGAAAAATCTATTAATGGTCCTGGTCTATTGGCATGTTTAATCCAAATTGAAATGTGAGGATCTTAACTTTCATAAAAGCATGAAGTTCTTCATAAAGATTTCACTAAATATAAAACAAAATGATTGTTTTACAAGATTAATATTATATCTGACTCTTACTTCAGTCTTTATGACATCTAGGGGTTCAACTGTTCAGCATAGTGAGGCTAAACTTATAAATCAATTGTTTACAAAACTTTAAGTTGTTGGGGTAAACTAAGGATTTTCTACCCTGGGGATTATATTACCTTAGCCGTATTTGCCAAACTCTTGCTGAACTGAAATTTCAAACTCAATGCCCTTAAACTATGTATTCTATTTTGGCTCTCAAATGTTTGATTCCAGTGTCACTGAGGGGTCTTTTGAAAAGTGTCTCATGTGTATAAATTATATGCTTGGTATATTTAATTGGTTTTTTTGTTACATGTAAGTTTACAATGCTATGTGAAAAACTTTGACTCACACCACACTGTCAGCAAGTCTGCAGAATAAATAGAATAAAAGTTTCAACTTTCAATGGAATCTGTATGCATCTTTATATGTAAAAATGTGCTATGGCTTAAGTTGGCCCACAGTTATTAAAGGCTGTAATGTGGTCTATAGTTGCTTACTTGGTCACACTGTTTGGTCAAGGTGAAGTGAAATCTTTAACCAAAAGAGAATGAGTGAAAAGACTATGGTTAACACAAGAACAGAATGTTTAAATGACATTTTGAAAAGTAATGAAATGCATTTATTTTTCTTCATAATGGTCACATAAAATAAATGGTTGCTTCTGATGTTAATTTACATTTTCAGAATTATAAAGAAACATGTAGTTTTTAATTTTCTTTTTTTTAATTTTTTTTTTATAGACTGTCAATTATTATCATTTGATCACACTGGATATCTGCTTGCACCTGCTGAGCACTGGTCGCAGTTAATGTCTGTCTAAATCACAGCCTGTGGTCATCATATCACACCTAAAACTAATTCCTGTTCTGCTTTCTTTTCCTCCTGCAATAATATTTAAAAAATGTGTTTAGTAATTGACCAGATATGTCATACTGCATACTGCTGACAGTATTCTTAAAGTCTTAAAAACACTTTACCAACAAATTGAAACTAAAAGCAGATGCTGACCACAGAATGTAGGATTGCTATTTCTTACTTGCTTGACAGATATGAAGCATAAAAATGATAAAGAAAAAACCAATTTTCTAGACCGGTAATTATTGGAAATCGTAAACACTTGGTAAGTAAGAAAATTGGGATAAAGTTAACTGTATCAACTGTACAGCACTAGGAAAAATTAAATCTGCAATAAAAAAAATCTGAAAAAGTAATGTTCATAAGGACATACCATCTGACAATGAATGAAAGAACAGACAGACAGATGGACACCTGTTTAGGATATGTCCTATATTTGACTAAAAAACTTACTTCTTCAATTTTCATTCTTTTTTGTGATTGTATCTCATCTTCATCATCTAACATTTCCTGTAGCTTTCTTTTATAACTGAAAAATATGAAAGCACCACTTCATTAATTTCAAAAGTATGAAGCAGTTTTCTGAATTTATATTCATCAAGGAACACTCATAGCCAAATTTTTGAAAACTAAGAATGTAGAAGAACTGGGAATGCTGAAGAGCTGTATGACCGAAAAGGACCTAAAAGGACCTAAAATAATAGGCAAATCTGTCTAAGGTCAACTTTGGCTGAGGGATTCGAAACCTTAGTTTCTTAATAATTTTTAAATTTATATAAATAGACAATTTAAGAAAGGTTTGTTATAATTCATGTCAGTATCAAAGTACTGAGGACTGAGCTGATGATACTTTCATAAAATACTAACAGTATTAAATATGATTGCATGTTTCTTATATAGTTATTTTTATCCCTATACACCATATTTTTACAATTCATATATCTTTAAGCTATAATTCAATTGTGCCCTAATGCAGAAAGAAAACAATGTCTGTTTGCAATCACTATCTAGAGAAAGGTGTCAATATCTAAACCATATATTGACTAAAAATAGTGAAAAGATATATGCTATAACAATCAGTAGCAGGAAATTATTGTTAGTGAGACAGATCAAAGGTCAAATACATTTTACCCCTGAGATAATAAATATAGAATAACCATACATTGTCTCGAAATATCAATGTTATTTGTACGAGGCTTAGAAACAGGTAGAAAGCGAGGCTGTGCCAAGCATTTCTACCTGTTTCGAGCCGAGTACAAATAACATTGATATTTCGAGACAATGTATGGTTATTCTTTATATACTGCAACTCTTATAAGTGTTCTAAATGAAGTATTTAGGGTAAAAACCATCATTTTTTAATTTGGAGCGGACGACATAAAATTTCCACGAACCTGTATGTTTTATTGACGTCATAAATAAAACTCTACGGGAACGCATTATCAACGTCATAAACAAGGTGATATACGATCATTGACTGTATATCACATATGAATATTAATTATTTGCTCACCTCAATTAGAGATGAGCAAATAATTCATACCAAATTTATTGAGTAAAGTAATCAGTTAATCCAAAAATTATTGTGAGCACTAATTATTTTGATTTTGTCATTTTTGACCAAAATGTGATTATAATATATGTTTGCAGTACTGAGAAAAATTCCAATTCATTAACCGGTATATAAAAAAAATCCAAAATGTGAGTTTAAATTATTGCGATTACAACCCTGTTGCATTTTTGGCAATAATAAAAACATCTGAATAATTTTTGAATTATCAGCACATTGTATTTAAGATAATAATGAAAGTTAACCAATCTGCAGCTAAACAGAATGTTGAATGCATACCAATTAAAGGCCCTGTTTTGTCCCATAAGGACTTCTGAGTTACATATAATATAACTCTTGACCTCATATTGCTCTTAACTTGAACAATAAGTCCAGTAGTAATTCCAGGTTCCATTGACTTCTGACTTATCAAGCTTTGGCGATATTTCTATCATCTAGAGCTACTAGAATCAACACTGTTACAAATCTTCAAATTTTCCATGCTTACATTTCGCTGTCTGGATTATTTTCCTGGTTTCTACACTGTTCTAGCTTCCTCTGTATTGGTCCAACCATATCTTTCTGAACAGGTTCTTGTGTACTGACCATATATCTTATACCTGTATTAATAAAACAAATAACTAAGTACTTTTGATCAGGTTCTTGTGTACTGACCTTAAAAAAGTAAAAACAAAAAGTGGCACAGCCAACAATTTGAAATGTAACTATCATTAACTAATCCCAGATAATTAGGTAGGGGGTTTATCCTCCATTAGATATAAACTTTATGTAATTTACTTATGGAGAGTTGTCTCAGGCATTTATACCACATCTTTTTAATATTATAATTGTGTTCCTGTTTGGTAGATATTTGTCTGCACGAGAACTTATGTATTGCTAGGTAAAACCAGTGAGTACTAAATTAATCATTCTTTACTGAGTTAACACACATATTTCTAACATGTAAAAGGGCCTTTCATTCTGATCAACAATGGGATAAATATGTTACGGATTATACTCACGTTTTATCTGGTAAACTGTTTTCTTGACATCTTCAGGTGCAGCTCCGGCCAACAACACATCAGACATGTAACTGTAAAAAACAGAAAGGACATGAAGACAAAAGTACAGTACCAGTTATACAGATTTCTCTAACCACATACTGTAGATTACATGAAGACAAAAGTACAGTACCAGTTATACAGATTTCTCTAACCACATACTGTAGATTACATGAAGACAAAAGTACAGTACCAGTTATACAGATTTCTCTAACCACATACTGTAGATTACATGAAGACAAAAGTACAGTACCAGTTATACAGATTTCTCTAAACACATACTGTAGATTACATGAAGACAAAAGTACAGTACCAGTTATACAGATTTCTCTAAACACATACTGTAGATTACATGAAGACAAAAGTACAGTACCAGTTATACAGATTTCTCTAACCACATACTGTAGATTACATGAAGACAAAAGTACAGTACCAGTTATACAGACTTCGCTAACCACATACTGTGGATTCATTTACTTTCTCAAACTAACTTTCGTGGAATGAGGAAAATATGCATATTCGAATCGTGGATATTTAATTTTGTAGTTTTAGCATAGTCTGCAAACATTCCTTTAGAAAATTTGTTATTTGCTGAACATCTAACTTTGTTTCCACTGTTCCACGAAAATTAGTATCCAATGAATATTAATGAATCCTTAGTATCAGGGTATTTCTCCTCTTGATTTGTTATTTTGTGACATCAGCACGTAACAAGCAAGTTAATTATTCAAATTACTCAAATATTTTCAAAGCAAAAAACATTGTGGTTTGATAGCTGCAGTAGGATAACTTTAAATGTTACTGGCTGGTCATTTTGAAATCAAACATTAAAATTTCTTGATCCCCCCATAATATTTCACTATTTCAATTTGATCCCCCCAGTAAAAACATTTAAAAAATTTATTTCAGGAAAAAAACATATTTGAGGGAAAATGTCTTGAAATAGGGCTCTTCCATAAGGCCTTTTCCATGAATATAAGTAGGTAGAGCAAGCCAGTGCTTTTAGTACTTTTTTCTGACTTTTTTTTCTAATTTGCTATAAAAGAAATCTTGATCCTAAGTAACTCAAAAAATAACTTTTTAAAACAGTAACAACACATTATTTATTAAGAGGAATCTATTATATGAACGCTGCTTATAAACTTAAGCTTTACGGTGAGGCCTTATTGAAACCTCAATTGAGTCGCTAAACTTTTATATGGATAGTTCATGCTTTCAGCTTGAACAATTTAATTACTCATTTATTGTCACATTTCATTCACAAATGTGTGATAGTAACCTTAAAATTTTGAATAATTAGTCTAAAAAGTACAAATTTTGAGGGAGTTAGAGGTATAAATGGACCCAAAGGGATCTTGTTATGAAAACAAAAGGATACATTATGGTGTTCTTCATCTCAGAATCATTATCAATGTGTATCAATATTCAAATGCAGAGTAAATAAATATTTAATCATTTTTAGGAGAATTTATTGCTGTACACTATGTTTTTTCATAATGTGGCTTGATTTGTATGTTCGGACAAAAATTTGCACAAATTGCTGTAGATTTCGTTTTGATTTATACTTAATTTCTCTCAAACTAATAAAGCTAATAAAAAATAAAGCTTGGCAGTAAGGCTTGTTAATTTAGTGATCAAAGTGAGTGAAATACATGTTTAACGACTGAATTATTTGGATAATGAAGCTGCAGCTTCCTACATCACCATGCAAAGTCTTGTGATGTCTTACTTTAATAATTGTATATAAATGGTGTTAAAAATATATTTTGATTTGACTGTTGTAAGATCTTGTAATGTTCTTCTAGACATTTTGTCTCTTAAAGTATGTAAAATACTTATTTTCATGTGTATAAAAACTTGATCCCCCCACTTTGAATTTATAAAAAAATTTTAACCCCCCCTTTTCCACATACAGAAAAAAACTTGATCCCATCTATATTTTGACCAGTCCCTCCCCCCCCCCCCTCCCAGATAAAAAATGATCAGTCCCTAAAAGGAGAACAATGGTTTTGACCTCTATACACCAAATAAATTCTTCAGTTTCTATTTTGTCACATTGGAATTCACCTCAATCTGTGTTAGTTTCAATAACAAATTAGATTTTAGGATTTTCAACAAACACTTATATCTAATTATCAACTATACTGTATCAATAATTCTTTGCAGAAACTTTCTCAGCACTACTTTAGATGATAGCAAATACCATTCAGATTCTTACCTATCCAAACTGACTTTGTCATTTTCTGCACTGCTTAAGATGGCTGCCAATGCAATCTGTGATGGAGCAAATACCAAGCTGACATTACTGGCTAAAGACTTGTCTAAGAAATCCTCAGCAAGTTTGCGTATCTTATCTATACGACTTTTTTCTATAGATTTATATCTAGTCTGAAAATAAATAAAATAGAATTTTGACACTGAATTATGTCTCGCCTTCATGTTATTTTTATATTTTTATGCAATTAATGAAATTTTAGAACTTGTTGAATGGCAATACTTGGACATGTTATATTAATGCAAACCTTAAAAAATCCAATGAACCTTGACAGAAGGTGTAGGTCCAAATAATCTATGTGGCAATGAAAAAGGAGTAGGTTCAGTAAGACCCCTTTTTGGCACCAAAATATAGCAGTTTTACAAAATTGTGAAAATGTAATCTTTTAGCTATTAATTGGAAAGTAGAATACTTCTGCTACATAAATATGCACTGTTTTTGACGATACGATGCATATATATGGAGTACTAGCATCATTAAGTTATGCTAAATTACTGAAATCTTTACAATTTTAGCATTTTAGTTTCCATCTTAAATGAAAGTGGCCGCATTCGTGTTCATTCATAATATTGAAATGTAAGTTGTATTTGATGGTTATACATAACATATATAAACGTTGAGAATGAACACGGATGCGGCCACTTTCATTTTTGACAAAAAACATCTGAAAAAGTGACATTTTTTGGCATATTTGATAGATTTTTCATATTTAAGCTTGAATCGGAGCGTTTAAAATGACTAAATCTGTTAAAATCTTTCACATAACTAATCGAATCAATTGAAATAGACACTTAAGTGTTTAAAAAGTGTCCGAAATCTTTCGTTAAATGAACATGAAATTTGAGGACAAAATAGGCCCTTACCGGACCTACTCCTTTCAATGCTTATATAACAGCATACCAAATACTATTGATTTATCATAAGTGGTTCCCTTAAACTGACCTAGACACACAGTTATATATACATAATTGACCTTGCAAGCACAAACAACCTACCTATCTAAATCTTTTTCCACTTCAACAAAAGAGAATTAACTTTAGATCAAATACATTCATAGTAAAGATTCTTTTTATAGCTATTAAAATCTATTAAACATCTCTTTTGTTGTTAACTTTTTCAATGAATGAAAGAAGGTTAATACTGCAAATTTTGAAATGATTGCAAGATTTTTTTTGTGACAGTGTTGTACCAAGTCAGGAATACAACAATTGTTGTCCTTTCGTTTTATGTGTTTTATCTTTTGATTTTGTCATTTGTTTAGAGACTTGTCGTTTAGAGTGTTCCTCGAAGTTTAGTATTTTTGTGATTTTACTTTGTAATCTTTATAATCTAGACTTGCATTTTGCAATATTTATATGAATGAAGTTGGATTTTTCTCAATATGGTAAAAAATAAATCGCATTTTGGTCTAAAATGACAAAATTGCAAAAATAAATGCATGCAATAATTTCTGAATTTACATCAATAATAATGATTACACAGTACTCTAACCTTGAGGTCTATAATAAGACCTTCCAGAGGTCTGTATGGGTTATGTACAGTTAAATGGTAATGTAATTTCTTCATTAACATAAGTTCAAAACTTAGAATTATATTTGTAAACTTGTCTCTATCTCCTTTTAAATTTCCTACAAACTGTGTAATAGAAACATTGAATTCCTCTACTTTACTGGCTAAATAAACACATGTCAACCTGAAAAAAATTAAAGAACCTTAGTGAGCACGCTCACATACCCCACTTCCCCACATTGTCATTGGAGAAATTAAATAAGTATAAGAAAAAAAAATTGAATAAGAAAAAATATTGAATAATAATTTCCTGTCAATATACATAGTATGTCCTTATTATCTACAAAATTTCATGAAATTCTGTTGTGTGTTTTCAGAGGAGTTGAGATGACAAACTGTTGCAGAAGTACATTGAAGCAAATAAGTTCAAAGGGGCATTACTCCTAGAAAAAAATTGAACCGTAATTTCCTGTTGATATGCACATCTACATAGTATGTCCTTATTATCTACAAAATTTCATGAAATTCTGTTGTGTGGTTTGACAGGAGTTGCGATGACAAACTGTTGCAGAAGTACATTAAAGTAAATAAGTTCAAAGGGGCGTAACTCCTAGAAAAAAAATTGAATCGCAATTTCCTGTCGATATGCACAACCAAATAGTATGTCCTTATTATCTGAAAAGGTTTCGTGAAATTCTGTTGTGTGGTTTGAGAGGAGTTGCGATGACAAACTGTTGCAGTAGTACATTAAAGTAAATAAGTTCAAAGGGGCGTAACTCCTAGAAAAAAAATTGAATCGCAATTTCCCGTCGATATGCACAACTACATAGTATGTCCTTATTATCTGAAATGGTTTAGTGAAATTCTGTTGTGTGGTTTGAGAGGAGTTGCGATGACAAACTGTTGCAGTAGTACATTAAAGTAAATAAGTTCAAAGGGGCGTAACTCCTAGAAAAAAAATTGAATCGCAATTTCCCATCGTTATGCACAACTACATAGTATGTCCTTATTATCTGAAAAGGTTTCGTGAAATTCTGTTGTGTGGTTTGAGAGGAGTTGAGATGACAAACTGTTGCAGTAATACATTAAAGTAAATAAGTTCAAAGGGGCGTAACTCCTAGAAAAAAATTTGAATCGCAATTTCCTGTCGATATGCACAACTACATAGTATGTCCTTATTATCTGAAAAGGTTTCGTGAAATTCTGTTTTGTGGTTTGAGAGGAGTTGCAATGACAAACTGTTGCAGTAGTACATTAAAGTAAATAAGTTCAAAGGGGCGTAACTCCTAGAAAAAAAATTGAATCACAATTTCCCGTCGATATGCACAACTACACAGTATGTCCTTATTATCTGAAAAGGTTTCGTGAAATTCTGTTGTGTGGTTTGAGAGGAGTTGCGATGACAAGAAACAGGACTGACGGATGGACGGACTGATGGACGGACGGGTCAAAAACATTATACCCTCCGCAACTTCGTTGCGTGGGGTATAATAAATGAACCATGTGATTAAAAGCATTAACTTTTTAAAAAGCTTTACTAGCTTGAAAAACAAATGCCCACTATCAAAACTTTAAATTAAAAGAGTTGTTAACCTTTATAGCCATTTCCGTAACTTTAAAAGACCATAGATTCTATGGCAGTACTCAATTAAAGCTTGCATAGATTCTTCAATCTATTTAAATTTCTCTGTGATTAATAGACACAACTCGTAAAACTTAAGTTTTGCAAATATAAAGACTAATATTGTCTATAAATCTAGAGCTAGCAATGGAGTTAAAAAAAATTACAATAATATTTCAGATCAATGACTGATAAGAGGGTTGCTACAGTACAATTTTCGCGAAAGCCATCGCAAACTCCATACACCGAGTTTTTTCCTGGTGTGACACCAGGAAACTCCGACATCACTCCCTAAATTCTCGGAGAAATTTGGGAGTATTCCCTCCGACTTCCGCGTAAATCCGTTACCTTTTGTTTATTGTATTAGCGACATCTCTCCCAGTCTGGAGTGATGCGGTGTCACACCAGGTAATTAATTGCCCTAATCCTTCTGATCTATGCCGGCACGCGACAGTCAAGGTATGCGAGATTTCTAATGTAATTAAACAATTGTATTTCCTGTCTATTGATTATCAGTTTATATCTGATTGCTTGAAACAAATGAAAGATTAAAATCAAAATCAAAACGTTGTTGTTAATTCTTTTAATTACTCTGTACATCTGAAACAATTTTTAAAAACAACTATATTTGATTTTGACTTCCGTTTTTTATCAGTAAATAAATATTTAATTTACTAAAAGAGATATAATTGTGTAACAATAAACGGAGACTAACGCTGAATAAATTAGGGTAGTTTAAAGAAAAGTGACACGTCTCAAAGTTTTTTATACAAGTAAAAAAGAAAATATTATTCACTATCTGTTATGCTAATAAACCTACGCCATTTCCATTTTACGATTACAAAATAAAAGTTTTAAAAAGCAAAAGGTTGTTTTTATTAAATGCTTTCAATTGCATTAAAGTTTTATAAAAAAAAATCTATACTTGATTATGACCTCTGGTTTTTTTTTATCGGTAATTTATATAACTTACGAAAAGAGACATACTTGCGTGAAAATAAACGGAAATTAACGCTGAAGGTATAAAATGTGAGAAAGAAAGAAAATTACGTGTCTTAAAACTTGTATATGCAAGAAAAAAAGAAAATACTTTTCACCATTCCTTATGCTTAATAAGTCTACGGCATTTTCTCTTCACGATTTGTTAGCATTACTAATACTTTAGGATAAATAATACATTTCGGCTACAACAGGAATACTTCTATAGCTGCATCAACTCGTCGTTGCATAATATTCATTTACGCAAAATGTGTTGTATTTAGAACAGTGATCTTTAAATATTTTTAAAGCAATTAATTGCCGTGGGAAGACGATACGCATCTCAGTGACCAACAGTGCGTAGTTGAACTTGAACTTGACTTTGCTCACAATATTGAATGCTAAAAATAGTGACATCAATTTTGTCCACGAGATTTTTATTTGGCGGGAAATAGTATCATGTAACAGTAAACTCAGGTGACCTTTCTGGATAACCGTGGGAAAATTCATTCAAGGTTTAAACTTGCTTTCTAATGATTGACATAAATTTGTGTGCGTTAAGATTGAGGCTCTAGAAGGTACTTTTACAATTGATTAACCGGATTCTAAATTGTATTCCTTTTCTGAATTAACCAACATCAGCCTTTTATTTTTACGTTCCTCAATCAACAGAGGACATAAAACCGGACATTATTAATACGTCCATAGTCAACACTATATATTAATGGTAGACGAAAACAGGATGCATGTCGTTCAGTTCCTGATGGGCGTTGGTAGAGATCCTCTGTAAAAATTTGCCGATCGTAAAAATCTGATCCACATTTTTTTTTGGACATATTTCTTTCTTGTAGAACAGGATATAATTTCATTTAAATATTCTATTTTATAATTGTTGAAATACTTCTTTTTATCTTTCGACGAGGACTTTTAACTAGCTGTAAAATACGGATTGCGCCAATCCAATTTTATTTTAAATAATTAAAGATCAATAACAGATCATAAGGGATAAAAAACGATTTTTTTTCTCCATATAATTAAATATTTAAAGGTTGTGATTATTGTGTTGTGTCTGGGCGGCGAATGTATCTCAGTATTTATGAATATAGGGCTGCCACATTGCATACAAAACTATTTGTCACTTTACAGTTTCTTTTTTAAATTCAAATATTTCAAGTCGGTAATCTACCGAGGTAGTAAAACATAATATTTTACATTTCAAAATAAATTGAAAGTAACAGAGTTCACTTCTTGATCCGATAAATTAACTCTTGGGTTTAATTTTGATTGGACATATTACCGTAAAAAACATCATTTTGTTTTAAGCCAGTTGATATTAATTTTATAATATTAAACTGTTAATGAACCGAATATTGCTCACTGAGTAGGTCATAAAAGGTTCTAATTGTGGTAAAATCGTCTTTGTTGAAAAAACAAAATTATGACCTGATCGAACTATAATGAAAATACAAAATAAGTGTTTTAATCGTATTTTTATACGTTTGTACGTTCTTTGTCATATGACAATGACATGGGCATATACATACTAGAATAATTATCTTATTTTAAATAAAAATGTCACACTTTTATCTGACAATGAAAGGACATTTAAATAACGTATTTTAAAGCACTCAGGTGCAATCAAGATCGATTAAATGTACAAAGGTAATAAATCTTGCTAATCCGATGATGTTGTCACGCGTCATTAATTTTCAGTTCATCCGATGGGCAATAAACCAATAAACAGCCACGCGGTGTTGGGAGAGAATCTTTGGAGGAAATTGGGAGTATAATCCGTGATTCGCGGTGTCACACCGCTACACTCGGAAATCGGTGATTAGAGTTCGCGATTACATACTCTCTGGGCGTACTGTATACCAGTATCAAAGATCTAGTTTTATCCCACCACATTTCCAGGTGCCTGACCCAAGTGAAGAACCTCATCAGTAGTTGTACATTATATCTTAATGATATTTTATTTTTATTCCATTATTTGGAGAATGAGGTGTTTTAATGGAGATCTATGGTTGTTACTGTTAATTTTATTCACAACTTTTATAGGGTGATGATTTAGAGCTGACATATTGTATGGATACCTTTCCATTATTGACGACTGTATGTCCTTTTTTTAAGATTTCTTTATTTTTGTCATTAAGTTGATGTCTCAATGATGTAACCCTGTATCTCCTGTAGTTCATATCTATAGTAGGAAAATTGTTTACAAGCTGTATATATTATATATACTGTAAACCATATTATTTTCGTGCATACAGTTTTTTTTTTATCTTAAGTGCTTTCTAGCCAACTTTGTGGCAATTCATTTTTTTTAATCTTCTCATTTTCTCGATATATTTATATAAGGTTTGTGACGATTTAAATTTGCATTATTCTTCTATTCAAGAAAATAAATTGCTCCTGAAAATCAGTAGGTTTACAGTATATAAAATAATCTCTGAATACCTACATGATATCTTTAGTATATAAAATAATCTCTGAATATATACCTACATGATATCTTTAGTATATAAAATAATCTCTGAATACCTACATGATATCTTTAGGATGATAGTCCATCACAGAATGCTTTACATAAAATAATCTCTGAATACCTACATGATATCTTTAGGATGATAGTCCATCACAGAATGCTTTACATAAAATAATCTCTGAATACCTACATGATATTTTTAGGATGATAGTCCATCATAGAATGCTTTACATAAAATAATCTCTGAATACCTATATGATATCTTTAGGATGATAGTCCATCACAGAATGCTTTACATAAAATAATCTCTGAATACCTACATGATATCTTTAGGATGATAGTCCATCACAGAATGCTTTACATAAAATCTCTTGAAATAACACATAGCTGTACCCTAAAATGTTGTAAATAGAACAGCATCATCTTAAAATGAAGACATTAAATTAAAATAACATACATCAAAAAGATATGATGCTGAAAAGAGCAACAAAATAGGTAGACATATCCTAAAACTTACACATGTTTTTCCTATTAGGTCTGAATTGAATGAAATAAAGGATAAATATAATACATACTTGAGTAGAATAATGTCTTATTTAACTTGCTTCAATTTTTCACCATTATAGAAAGTACATCCTCATTGCTCCAACTCTAGACCCCTGTCACTACTTATAACATTTACTTTAATTAAGGAATGACTGTAATATTTTTTCTGTCTATGAAGAAATAACATAAAAAATTTGGTGCACACTGAATAACGCGCGTAGCGGGTTATTTAACAGTGTGCACCACATTTTTTATGTTATTTCGAATAGACAGAAAAAATATTACAGTCATTTCTTATAATTTAATTCTTAATTCCATTTTAAACCGTAGAAAACCATGAAAAAACATTGATGACGTCACGGTCACATGACTAAATGATGTCTATGGTCTGATAACAAAATAACGTCAGCCAATCAGAAGACGCGTTACATCCAAAATTAAATTATTATGAAATGTTAATCAAAACAATAACTAATCACACTATAGTTTTGTTTAAGTACAAATAATGTTATCTTGTTTGAAAATAATAGTGGCAATTATTCTTCTAATCCTGGCAGCCATGATTTGGAATTGAAGTATTTGTTTTTGTTGTTGCTTGTACAATGTGTGCGTTTTTCAATGTTTTCATTTTACACGCCACTGCTCAGAAATTGTATTTATGTGATTGTATATTTTGCTTTTACCTTATGTATCTTATTTTTTGTTTATTCATGTTAAGCGCTTAGGGTAATTTTTCAAATTATATAATGCGCTATATAAATATTGTATAATAATAATAATAAATGTGTGTTTTTTTTAAAAGAATTCACCTACCATTACATATTTTGGCATTGGAGGTTGGAAAACATTACAAAATTCACGAAGTACATGCTCAAAATGTCGACCAAGGATCCTCTCTTCTGTAAATGTTAAGTATTTCTTCTCTTTTGTTTCATCCTGAAAGTTAATAAATTAAAAATCAAAAGAAGAGTTGTGTTAAATTTTTTATGAATCACATACTTTTTTTTAATTTAATTATGTTCATTGCTACAATCTTTGGCAAAAATTCTCAATCTTTTAATATATAGTACAACATTTATAAAGTTTAATATCTGTTTCGCAGATAACGATGGATACGTTCCAATTGGCATAACCATAATTCAATCCTCTTTTACTAGAATGTGACCTTCCAAATCAGACTTATCAATGGGTTTGTATTTACATAAGCAACACAATGGGTTCCACATGTGGAGTAGGATCTGCTTACCCTTTCTGAACATAGATCATCCCTAAATGTGATTGGGCTTTGAGTTACTCAGTCTTTAGTTTTCTATGTCAGAATGAGTATACTGTTGTTTGTCCTTGGTCTTTTCAATTTTTTAAGGTTTATTTTTAACTCATGACTTTGAGTGTCCCACTGGTATATTTCACCTTACTTTTTAAGCTTATATCTCTCCCTATATACAGGCGCGGATCCAGAGGGGGGGTTCCGGGGGTTGGAACCCCCCCTTTTTTTGGGACGATCAATGTATTTGAATGGGGACATGTAGTTGGAACCCCCCATTTGTCCTGGGTTAGGAACCCCCCTTTTTAAAATGGCTGCATCCGCCCCTGTATATATGACCAAGACAAGAGAAAAATCTTTTTCAGGCTATATCTACCTGTAGGATGCATTATCAATCTCCTACTTCTTAATATACCTACCTGTCAATTTTTGGCTATCCACTTCATGTACATTTTTACATTAACAAAAACATGTGTAGTCCTTTTTTCAAATGGCAAGATGAAAGTTTAAACAGAAACAGAACATTATGTCTTGCTGTAAGCCACAAAGTTCAGGATATTAAATTACGTTTAAACGTTAAGAAGCAAAATTTCATATGAAAACAAATTCTTTTGTAGCCTGTCACCTGTCTTGTTTTAATGTCATGAGCGTAATTTTAGATTAAGAGTTGTATAAGAGTTGTTAAAAAAATCCCAGGAGTGATTGGAAGGTTTTAAGTATAGCTCTTTGTAAGAACCAGGCAGAGTGCGATACATGAAGGTTTCAGATTTTATCTATAATTGGCCTAGTAGAAGCCTGGTTCTTATAAAGAGCTGTACAAAAAAGTATTACTAAAACATATGTAAGGGTGGTTCAAAATTCAAATCATTTTTAGATAGCAAATACTTTAATTTTCCTTTACTTTAAAATTTTTAGTATCAAAACAAATATATATACTTCTAAGACACCCTCAATACCTTCTGGAAGAGGTTTTACTTACATCAAGGTTAGCACCACCATGTTTGTTTACATATTTATGATTAGTATCTCTTTTATTTTGCGTTATCTGCGTTTCGCCAGTAAATGTCCAATGTTTTTTCTGTGTACTAGTAGAAAACATTTTATCTCAGTTGCTCAGTTGGATCTGAAAAAAAATATTTTCAATTAAAAAGTTAATACATTTATACTTGAATAACTTGATATGTCTTTCAAAATACATACTTATTGACATTTAAGTTTAATTCATGTACATGTAAAGCTCAGTGGTTGTCATTTGTTGATGTCGTGTGGTTCATAAGTGATCCTCGTTTCTTGTTTTTTAAAATAGATTACACCACTGGTTATCCTGTTTGAATGGTTTTGCACTAGTCATTTTTGGGGGCCCTTTAATGCTTTATAGCTTGCTGTTCAGTGTGAGCCAAGTCTCTGTGTTGATGGCTGTACTTTAACCTATAATGGTTTACTAATTCAAATTATGACTTCAATGGAGAGTTGTCCCATTGGCACTCATACCAAATCTTCTTTTACAATGTAATTATACCATTGTTGTTAAATTTTGAAATTTCTGAGATTAACCATATTTTTTTTTCTACTTTTTCCCATCAGATTGATTTGAAACTAAATTAGAAAATATAAAGTTTATTCATTTTTCGTATACTTGTATATTCAAGAATTGTCAAGATTATTCAATTCTTGGTATTAATTGCTTAAGAATGAAGATATAAGTTTAATAGCCTGCACAAAAACAGTAAATACATTCATTGATATTTCATCAATTATACATGACTAGTGCCACATGTGGAACAGGATCTGCTTACTCTTCCAGAGCACCTGAGATCCCCCCCCTAATTTTTGGTTGGGTTTGTGTTGCTAAGTCTTTACTTTTCTATGTTGTTTTTGGTGTACTATTGTTTGTCTGTTTATCTTTTTATTTTCGATTTATGAGTTGAGATGTCCCTAGGGTGACTTTCGGCCTTCTTTTACAGCAGTGATTTAAATCTCAGGTGATTAAATTGAGAGCTTAACCCTTTCCTCCATGGATACTTTTTTTTTAAATACTTGATTTGCATAGAATTTTTTCAATAAAAAAAAATTCAGCAGGTTTAAATAATTAATGCATTGCAAAAACAAATATTTCATCAATGAAATTCCAGTCATAGATTCTCATGAATATCTTTCTATTAGATACAACTTTTATTAAGTCTGATGCAGTTTTCTTTGTAGGTGAGACGTTTCAACTGAGGGACTATGAGGCATCAAAAGGCGTCATTATGGAGTAAAGGAGGTGGCGTTAACCGGCGTCATTATGGAGGAAAGTTTTCATTAATTACAAGCATTCTTTCATACAGTAGGTTTTTTTTTATATTTGGATACAAGACCATGTGGACCGTGGTCTAAAGTAGGATTTTCGAGAAAGGGCTGTTTCAATACACTTTATTTTTATTCCACAGTCAGAGCTCTGACATAAACAAGTCGATTTTTGTTTTTGACTTAAAGAAGTCAAAACATGTATTTATCATAAAAATGTGTTTTCAATTTTAGACTTATCTAAGTCAGAAAATGACAGACTTGTTAAGGTCTATTTATGTTGATGAAAAAACTTAATTTCACTTGGTGGCCAAAATTCACAACCTATGACAGCAAAAACCTGTCTGAGAGTTCACAAGGACTTGAGCTATCTATATGTAATTGTCTAATTGAACATCCTTACTAAACACAGATGTTTTTCCTCATTAAGTGTAGTTCCAGGTGGTTGCATTGTAAGGTTAATTAACATTATCTCCGATTTTTTAGTCTCTCATTCATATTTTTCTTTAGAAGACAAAGCATTGTCTTTCAATGTTGTCATTATTTGATTTAGATGCATGACCTCCTTATAAATATGCGTGGGTCTTGAAGTTAACCAATTTTGATCACTTATCGACTTGTAGGAGTCGATATATGCAACTTTTTGATTGTGGTCAATTATTTCTTGCTTAACAAGATTTGACTTATTAAAGTCATATTTTGTCTTGCATTAAGGGGAGACTAATCCTAAAACTTACAAATTTAGACCTCTATGAGTCAAAAGCAGATTCAGACTTATTTATGTCTGAGCTCTGACTGTTCCAGGTGGACCTGAGAATCTGTCCTGCTTGAACTATTGACATCATACAACAATCACTTTTCCATTGTGGTTTCAGATATTTTGTATTATGTCTTATATGACGTTAAAATTTTACGGGAACCTGTGTGATGTCCAGTAGATAGCGATAAGGTGTACAAATGTATGTGGAGGATGAAAAGGTTGTAGCACTTTTAGTGTGGGTTTGTGGTCTAAGAGGTTGATATACAGATGTCTACTGTGCTTAGGGTTCTGAGTTTGATTTTGACTCTGGGAGCTCAAACTATCAGTCAGGGGGGTGGGTAGCTGCCGTTAGGCACTTTAGGCACGTGCCTACACATAATTTTTTCACATTTATATTTTTTTATCAAAAAAAAATAATAAACAACATTATCTGTAGATGAAAGCTGGTGAAGTTGTCAAAACTCTTAAATTATCCAATGTCATGTGTACACTAGTCTCTCCTCCTTGAGTGAATGGAATATGAGATAGAATTTAATGTTTTTACGATTTTACATTATATAAAAACTATATTAAACATGTTAAAACTATAACTTTGCTCAGATCATTTCACTTCTATCAACAAAAACTTGAATGAACCTTAACTTAGACACATGAGTTTTTTAATTAGTTGTTGTCAGTTTTCAAATAGTTTACCACATTGTCTTCACCCGAAATGCCAATGTTGGTCATCTGTTTGGGTGTGCAGGATGTATAAATACGCAGTCACATCTGGTCAGAATGGGAACATTAAATCAGATGCCTAGTTGTAGAGAGAATGCAACTATTTAAGGAGTTCGTAGTTGGTCTACTGAAAGGCAAAACTTCTGCTCCTATCCAATAATCCCTCATTTTCCAATGCATGGTATTTTTAAATTTCCAGACCTTCGTCCTGGATGACACCTATTACAGGACCTAGCTCCAAGTTGTATTTATTGCAAAAAGAAAATTCAACGGTCCTGAAATTGCATAAATATTTGACACTGGATGTAAACAAATCAATCAATCAACTGGCTTCCAGTAATTTTGAGTACTCTCAAATCTGCGTGTAATGGCCACAATTATTCAAAATTCCTAAGCAGGTAGGGATTTTACAGAAGAGGATATATAAAGAAATTTGAATTTTGTTAGGCCTTAGGGTGAAGGTTTAAGATTCAAAAGATTGATGGTTGATGTCTAGCCAAAAGGATAGTTCTATTATATAGTACATTTGTAGTATCAGTGTTTACATGCCTATCTTTTTTAATGAAGGATCGTCAATATGTACTATTAATTAAGTTAACGTATATATCAATCAGAACGGAATAGATATGATAATACAAAACAGGGTGTACTGCTAAAATTAAAGGGATACGCTGATCTACGCTGGGCAATGCATATTGTAAATATTTTTCTTTATATTACGGATTGTACTGTGTTATTTAAAAATTTTCACCAGTCAGATGTTATGGTACATTATTCATAATTCTACGAAATTTTCATCATGTATTTTATAATTATCATGATTAAATAACCAGTAAATTTAATATTTTAGTACATAAAATTTTGCAGCTAAAACGCTGAAAACCATTTTCAGTCAGGGGGTTTCGCCCCCCCCTGAACCCCCTACCTGGACTGGGTTGCTCAAATCTATGGCTAAATTTAACCATTGGTTAGCTTATCCAACGGCTAATTATGTTATCCAGTGGCTTACTATCCGTTGGCTATTTTTCCATTGCTCCATGGTTAAATGGGAGTCTGGTTAGCATGGTTAGTAAGCCACTGGATAAGTTACTTAACCAATGGTTAAATGCTACTTATTACCCATAATTCATAAGTGGCCTCCAGACCCCCTGCCGATTTGTGACTACAGTTGAATGAATAGCTAGCTACGCCCCTGTCAGTACATCAGAAGGGTGATTTTTACCCTCCCACACACATCTCTGTCCCCAGACCAAAATTTAAACTGGAATGGGTACATCTGTTGTGACTTCCAGTAATGGCAGACAAATAGCACTTAGGTCAATGGAAAGTATCATCTTAGGATAATATTAGTCATATTTGTTCGGTGTGTTTTTTATGCATTTTGAGACATAATCTTCAATCTTTGTCGTGATGACAGGGTAATCTCTATTGTAGATAATCCTCTCTTGGACATAATCATGATAATTTCTTCTTCTTTTTCTTCTTCCATGCTAAGGACTGGATTCTTTAAAAGAATGTTATAAGTACACTAGACTTGTAGACGGAGAATGAGAGAAGACGACGGAAAAAAAGAGTTGAAAATCTAGATTTACGTTGCTTTCACATTGGGTGAATATTGGGTACTGTAGCATTATTCTTTTCATCTGTAAACTTACCTGTAAAGACTGTCCAGTTTTCTGCATACCTTTCACATAAACCTCGAAAAATTATTTATTTTGAAAAAAAGTATGCGTTTATTGTGGACAGGGGAAAGAAACTAACAGAACGCTTTGACCTGTGTCCAAATAGAAACCTCTAACTTCCTCCGTTAAGAGGAGCACATTATTTTGCCGTACCGCTATACTGTGTCGTCACAAGGCTTTGTAAATATACAAATGCTCGATCGTCGTAGAATATTCACTGATTGAAGTGGATTGTACTATATATGGCATTTATCTGTATCTTTTCATGAAAATATCCGTAACACACAACTTCCGAATTCGTGCAACTTCCCTTAAATTTCCTATATGGTACAATGCTTCGTCTGCTATTACGTCTCAGTTTAAACTGATTGATCGATGACGTAATTTTCGACCGTTCCTGGTAGAGATCGCGCGCGGCTTAGCGATATTATTCATGAACAACTCTTTCAGTATATGATTTGAATTTTAGGAAAACGTATAAATACTTAATGTATCAAGATATTTTTGCATTGGCTGAGCCCTCACTGATAACACTGAGAGGTTATAGCGATGTTATATATGTTGCCTCAGGTATTTCCTTGCGCTTTTTATTGATAACCGAAAATATTTGTTAAGTTAAACATATAGATAAATGATATGTTTTGTCGTTAGAAATGTATTTGTAGCTAATTTACGAAATGTTGCTTTGATCTCACTGACTGATGATTTCCTTTCTCAGCACAGTAGAGTGCTATAAAAATTATCGATAGAAACTTTCATCAAATTATAGTGAACATAACAACACGGAAAGATTTTTTTTTAGATTTAGTACTAGTCAATAATCCATCCAACATTAACAAGGTTAGTACACTACCACCAATAGGCCTTAGTGACCACGACATTGTTTATGTAGAATCTGACATTTGGTTGCGCAGGGTGAGAGAAAAACCTAGAAAAATATTGAAATACAACAAATCTAACTGGAGTAACATCAAATCAGATCTAGAAAAAACATACAAAGATCTACTAAACCTAGAGGACAAAACAAATGTAAATGACATGTGGAAGTTGACACATTTAAAACAAACCTTACAAAATCGGTGGAAAACAACATTCCTCATAAGTTCCTAACATACAAAAATAGACTACCTTGGATTCACAACAATTTAAGGAAAATGATAAATAGAAAAAAACAAGCTATATCATAAAATGAAACAAGACACCAGGTATGCTGAAAAGTACCGACGTCTGAGAAAACAAGTACAAAAAGAACAAAGAACTGCATACTGGGGTTATATTGAAAAAATGATATTAGACCTACCCATAAATGAACCAGACCAACAGTGCAACAATCAATCTAAACCTAAAAAGCTATTTTCCTTTATTAAATCACTGAGCACAGATAACAACGGTGTCGCACCACTAAAAAAAGGACAGTTAATAGATGATACAAAGCAAAAGGCAGACATCCTCAACACACAATTCCAATCAGTGTTTACAACTGAATCAAATAACACCATTCCAGACAAAGGTCCTAGCTCACACCTTTGTGCAACCTTTGCGGATTGGTATACGTCGGTGAAACGAAAGGAAGGCTAAACAAACGTATGTGCGGTCATAGATCAGACATTAACCTCAATGCTAACGACATTCTATACCAGCATTTCAATCAGCCCGATCATTCCATCGTTTCTATGACAGTTCGCATTATCGAAAAGATATACCATAGCTCTAACAATCCTAATATTTCAACGACTCTCCGTAGACAAAAAGAAGACTACTGGATTAGACAATTGGGAACTGCAACACCGTATGGCTGCAATGACAAAATTGATGGTATAGGTATTCTATCTAGTCCTTCGTGTAACTCGGTGAATGTGATGAATATTTTCAACTCGACTCCTCGACGTAGACGCAGTCATGGTCATCGTCATTATACATCACCTTCCCTGCATGATGTCTCTATTAATGACTTGCTGTCATTCATACAAAAGCCGTTAGGTATTCATCACATTCGCACGAAACTTTATTCATTACCCCTTTCAAAACTTCATTCTCTGTTCAATTTATGTTTGGAATCCACTGTTACAAACCCTCATTCAAACCAATACAAACTTCAAGCTATAATTTCGGATATTGCAAGTCACAGACTTTTCAAGCCAGTTCGCATTGGAAAAGATGAAAAAGAGAAAAAATCTTTTCTAAATCTTTCCTTTGCCAACAAAGGTCTCGATGGCGTCAACCTAGGCAATATCCTTCATCATAAATTAGTTCAATCGAAAATACCTCCTTATTTCAAAGACTAGTCTGTACCAATAATTTCTTATACCTATACCAAACCTATTGCAACTAAAATTTTCAATTACAAACGCGTTTTGCAGAATCTTGATATTGACGACTTCAAGTCTAAACCTCCTGATTGCACTTGTGCTAGTTCCCAATTCATATATAATCCTGCTGGCCACGTTATTACCGGTGACCTTAACATTGCTAATAACACTTCTCTACGAAATGTGTTATCGAAAGGTCCGAAATATCGTGAGCCTAAATCCATCAATTGGAAATACAACTTTAAAATTTTGATGGACTCAGTCGAGGATTATGCCAGGCAATGGGCTAAACGTGAAAAGGAAGACGTAGACACTCTATCCGAATGGATTAAGGCAGTGAGGTCGTTAATACAAATTAGAATCAAGAAACTGAATGGGTCCACCAATGCCCATGCTACGTCAATCTTTAAAGACCCAAATGTTGCTAAACACTTATCCGACCTCCATGATAAATATGTTGTTGTCCCCGCAGACAAAGCCCCAAATAACATCGTTTTTGTCTGTAAAAGTCACTACATTAATTGCTTGATAAACGAATTAGGTATAGACAATTCACTTGGAAACTCAACATATACCCTCACGACAATTACCAAAGAGGAAATCCTGGATAATCATAGGTCTGTTCTTTGTTCCTTTGGTATTTCAACCAAAGATGAAGAACTGGATCTTCCATCACTGTATTGGATACCTAAACTACATAAGTGTCCTTACAAACAACGGTATATTGCTGGGTCTTCCAAGTGCTCCACGAAACCTCTTTCTAAATTATTAACATCTATTTTATCAGCAATCAAAGACGAGCTTCAAAGTTATTGTGAAACTGCCTATTCTAGAGGTGGCGGGAATCAGATGTGGATACTTAAAAATTCCAAAGATCTTTTAGAGTACATACAATCTAACTCTCTTTCATCTTGTAACAGTATTAAAACATTTGACTTTTCTACTCTTTACACAAGTATTCCACATTCCAAACTAAAAGACAAATTGAAAGATTTGGTATTACTTTGCTTCATAAAAAAGAATGGCCAACGTAGATACAAGTATCTTGTCTTAGGGAGGGATAAATCATACTTTGTAAAGAATCACTCTGATTCAAACAATAAAATTCTCTGAAACCGATATTATCAAGATGCTTGATTTCTTGATTGACAACATGTTTGTAACGTTCGGAGGACGTATTTTTCAACAGACTGTCGGCATCCCAATGGGAACAAACTGTGCCCCTCTACTTGCCGACTTGTTTCTTTATTATTATGAGGCTGACTTCATGCAGGAACTTCTTAGGAAGAAAGATAAGAAGTTAGCAATATCCTTTAACTCTACTTTCCGCTATTTAGATGACGTTCTTTCACTAAACAATTCAAAAGTTGGTGACTATGTGGAACGCATCTATCTCATCGAATTGGAGATAAAGGATACTACAGATACAGTTAAGTCGGCTTCATATCTTGACTTACATCTAGAAATTGACAATGAGGGTCGGTTGAAAACAAAACTTTACGACAAAAGAGATGATTTCAACTTTCCAATTGTGAACTTTCCATTTCTAAGTAGCCACATTCAAGCAGCACCTGCATACGGGGTATATATCTCCCAATTGATACGATATTCCCGTGCTTGCATTTCCTATCATGATTTTCTTGATAGAGGGTTACTGCTCACAAGAAAGCTATTAAACCAAGAGTTCCAAATGGTGAAGTTGAAATCATCCCTTCGTAAATTTTACGGACGCCATCACGAGTTGGTTGACCGTTATGGAATAACCGGTTCACAAATGATATCGGATATGTTCTTTACGTCGTAGCTACAATCCCCTTCCCTTTCATGAATGTGACCTACCGAATTAGACTATTTACCGGATTTGTAATCACATAAGCAACACGACGGGTGCCACATGTGGAGCAGGATCTGCTTACCCTTCCGGAGCACCTGAGATCACCCCTAGTTTTTGGTGGGGTTCGTGTTGTTTATTCTTTAGTTTTCTATGTTGTGTCATGTGTACTATTGTTTTTTCTGTTTGTCTTTTTCATTTTTAGCCATGTCGTTGTCAGTTTGTTTTAGATTTATGAGTTTGACTGTCCATTTGGTATCTTTCGTCCCTCTTTTCCTTTCACATCCTGTGATAACACCACTCGAAATATCTTAACCTGGTGTCAAGAAACTCCTACACACTATAAACCCACAAAAGGCAACCGGCCCAGACAATATCAGAGGCAGAATACTTAAAGAACTCAATGACCAAACAGCTCCAATTCTTACACTTATCTTCAAAACATCACTTGAAACTTGCTTTATACCATCAGACTGGAAACACGCCAACGTAGCACCAGTACTTAAAAAAGGGGGAAAATATAAACCAGAAAATTACCGTCCTATATCATTGACATGTATTTTCTGTAAACTTATGGAGCATATCATCACTAAACAAATCATCAACCATCTTGAAACGAACAATATACTGTATGACATCCAGCATGGCTTCCGTCAGTCTAGATCTTGCGAAACTCAACTCATTTCATTCATCCAAGAACTTGCAGCAAATGATAACAACAACACTCAAATAGACTTAATTATAATGGACTTTGTCAAAACCTTTGACAAAGTTCCTCATGAAAGATAACTCTATAAATTACACTATTACGGTATCCAAAATGAAACTTTAAACTGGGTCTCTGCCTTCTTAAATGACAGAACACAAACAGTTGTCCTGGATGGAGAGTCATCTGACCTAGCCCCAGTCACATCAGGTGTCCCTCAAGGCACAGTTCTGGGCCCAGTATTATTCTTGGTATACATTAATGACCTACCAGAATACCTATCATCAAGTAAGCTCAGACTGTTTGCCGATGACAGTATCATCTTATTCTACAGAACCATCAAATCTCACAGCGACTGTGATGCTCTACAGTTAGATTTAGATGCTGCTGCTAGGCGGGAGCAAGACTGGTTGATGGCTTTCCATCCAGACAAATACACAGTCCTTACAGTCTCACAGAAGAAAAAGCCATTTAAACATGACTATATCCTCCACAATCACAAACTGCAACTTGTCTCTTCGGCTAAATACATGGGCTTTACACTTCAAGCAAACCTAAAATGGTCAAAACATACATACAACATCATAGCTAATGGCAACAAATCCCTGGGCTTCTTAAAAAGAAACTTAAAAACATCTTGTCGGAACATCAAAACTCAGGCTTATCTGGCACTAGTCCGTCCTAAACTGGAATGTTCATGTTCAGTATGGGACCCTCACACAGTTGAACAAACCTCCAAAATCGAGATGGTCCAAAGGCGAGCTGCCAGGTATGTCTGTAACAGATACCATAACATCAGTAGCCCAACAGATATGATAAACACCCCAAACTGACCAACTCTACAGGAAAGAAGAACACGCACATGATTAATAATGTTCTACAAAATAGTACATCAAATCGTAGCTATACCATCTGCTATTCTCATACCATCAGACAGTAGAACCCGCAAAAACCACAATTATACTTTTAGACACATTTCAACCAAAAAAGATACATATAAATATTCATTTTTTCCATATACCTTAACTCAGTGGAACTTATTGCCAATGCAAACAGTCGCTGTCGCCACAGTTGACACTTTCAGAGAACAGCTCACACCAGCTATTCTCCACAAATTCATTTAACTCATTATTAGCCTATGTACATAGTTTTAAACACAATTCATAAAATTAAATTACGCACCTCAAATTTATTTCCAAATATTTTTGTTTTTTCTGTTTTGTTTAAAATTAAATTTTAATAAATATTAAATAAACACCCAAAACTGGCCAACTCTACAGGAAAGTTGTTTAATTTATTGAACCATAAAACTAATTTTTTACTCTTCACATTGAATAATCCGCGAAGCGGATTATGTAAAATGTGAAGAGTCAAAGATTAGTTTTATGGTTCAATAAAATCAAAATAAATTATTGCCATTCATTATAAATAAATTTCTATCAAAAATAGGCTCAAGGAACATTTTATATTATTTATATTAACAATAACAACGTACACACATGTTGGCGTATGAATACACAACGTAAGAGTGGGCGCGTCGCCATCAAAATTGACAACATTGAAAATAAAACTAATAATTTTAACCAATCAGAAGACAGTAAATACACCAAATTTATTTATAAATATATATATATGTAGACCACGCTGCGCGCGCAAACAGTAAATAATCTTCAGATCATTGAAGGACTACTGAAAACCTAAAAAAAGAAAAAGCACGTGCCGCGTCGTCTATGATATTAACCAGTCGTCATAGGTAAAATAGTGATGGACAGATTATAATTGGTCATCACAACTCGATTGCTTTTCTCACTTTCGCTGCACCGGCTCAAGCGAGAGAATCTCATTGGCTAAAAGCTTGAGAAATCTTTTTAGGTAAAATGTTATATTCACCGCGACAAAAATCACAAGAGGTTTGGAACATCGTCCGTGTTTCTAAAATTTACATATACCAAGGCAACGACAAAGACGTAGGTATGTATGTTTTCATTGTGTAACGTCTTTATGCTTTTACCCAAAAAATTATCCCATATCCGCATATATTAGTTTCTGTTGAATTTTGGATGTCTGATTTGTAAGATATATAAAGAATAACTTCAGTTATATGGGAGAAATGAGACCTTCCTAAACATGTTTAACCCCCTCCATATTTTTGCGCGTGTCCCCCATGCCAGGAGCCTCTGGCCTTTGTTAGTCAGTATTGTATGTTTCTCAATTCTAGTTACTTTGTAGGTTTCGGAGTTTAGTGTGGCATCAATTTTCACCGAACTAGTACATTCCGTATATCGCCAGATTATCGGAATTCCAATGGGGACTAACTGTGCACCACTTATTGCGGACCTGTTTTTGTATTGTTATGAGTTACAATTTATGATAAAAATAAGCAAAGACCCATCGAAACAACATCTGATAAACAAATTTAATAATACTTTTAGATATTTGGATGATATTTTGGCTCTCAATAATGACGACTTCAGTATGTATATCAATGAAATTTATCCTGTTGAACTTACTTTAAATAAAGCTAATACTAACAATGACCACTGCCCTTTTCTCGATCTTGATATCTATATCACTAATGGAAAGCTGAATACTAAAATTTATGATAAAAGGGATGATTTTTCATTTCCTATCGTTAATTATCCGTTTTTAGATGGTGACGTTCCCTTGTCACCATCTTACGGTGTTTATATATCTCAACTTGTACGATTCGCTCGTGTATGTAACAATGTTTTAGATTTTAACGAGAGAAATTTATGTATTACTGAAAAATTATTACACTAGGGTTTTCGATATCACAAACTAGTCAAAACATTTACTAAATTTTATCATCAGTATAAAGACATCATTCGTAAACATAGCTCAACATGCAGACTTCTAATACGTTCAGGTATTTCACATCCAATTTTTTATGAAAATATTCTTTATAAAGCACAAAGGTGTTAGTATTCACCTCAGAAACTTACAAAACCTTTGAATAGATTTATTAAGAAGGGATATAATAACGATACTGTTGTCAAGTCATTAAAAAAAATTCATATTTCATAATTCATATTTTGGCGTTAATATTGAGTCACTGATAAGGTCTTTGTATCGGAACTAAACACATTTATTCTAAAAACAGTTGTTGGCATGACACGGGTTATGTTCTTCTCATGTATGTTATGATGGTATGATACTAAACCCCTAACGGGAAGGATTGTGCCTGATGTTCATATGATGAAATCATAATCATTCAGTCAGTTTAATTGAAGTCTGGAGCTGGCATGTCAGTTAACTGCTAGTAGTCTGTTGTTATTTATGTATTATTGTCATTTTGTTTATTTTCTTTGGTTACATCTTCTGACATTAGACTCGGACTTCTCTTGAACTGAATTTTAATGTGCGTATGATCATGCACTTAAGTCTTAAGTCTCCTTCCGACCGGCAATAAAACCCTTGTCTAAATAGGACGCCCGTTTAACTGTGCTGGATGTACAAGTATGTAGCCACGTCTGGTAAGGATGGTGACGTTGATTCCGATGTCACGTGTTAAAATAATGCCATTCTATTTGCATGTTATGAATCCTTGCAACAACTCTTCTACGGGTCCGTAGGTGTTCTATTTCAATGCAAAATTGCTGTTCCTATCTAGTATATACCGACATTTTTCAGTGGCAGTCCAAATTTCTCCGACCTTTATCCCAGATGGCATCTATAACATGACCTACATATTGTATTTTTTTTAATTTTTTTTCTCGTCAAGAGAATGCATGAAATAATAATACCACAATCAACCATCTATTATGATCTTCACTTGGTCATTTCTCGGGAAAATTGAGTCATCTCCATTTCTGTGTTGATGTCTTGAACATCATTTTCATCTTCAATGCTTTATTTGTCAAAGGGGTTAAATACATAACTTGAAATGTTACTAGTATAAATACACGAAGAAGCTTGCTAAAATTGAATACTGATAAATACCTAAAGTGATGCAGGGGTAGTACAGAATTTTAGTACAAGTTTAAACTCTTAACAGTAACTGTATTATACCGCTGTTCGAAATTCATAAATCGATTGAGAAAAAACAAATCCGGGTTACAAACTAAAAAACACATCAAATATAAGAGGAGAACAACGACAAAACAGAATATAAATGTTGAAAATATGACACACAACTCTATGTTCTTAAACAAAACAAAATATCTATGACTTTAAAAATATATCGCCACATAAAAAGGTTTGCTTGTGAACCGACTGTATTTACAAAGTGTAACCTAAAGTATTTTTCGATTTGTCTTTGTAAATTATTACCTTTAGTGTTAAGTGCAATATGGTACTATCAGTTGTCGTGGCTCGATACTTATATACACATCCCGTCATTGTGTTATTGTGCTATGGTCAATTTTTGAATTCTTTTCCTTTTGCTAATGTGTTTTGTCTATATGCCATTTTTTTGGGGAATGACAATTTAAGCACATGTCATACAAGTGACTTTGTAATTGAGAGGTTTAGCCAGCTAAATAACAAAAATACCGAACTTCAAGAAAATTTCAAAACGGAAAGTCCCTTATCAAATGGCATTCAAAAGCTCAAACCCATTAAACGAATGGATAACAAGTGTCATATTCTTAACTTTGTACAGCATTTTCTTATGTAGAAAGTGGTGAATTAAACCTGGTTTTATAATTCAAATTCAATTCAAATATTTATTGCCATGTAAACTTTAAACATTAAGTTTGTGACATACAAAATAATAAACAATATAACTATATTTCACATATATATATATACACAATCATTCATTTACAGTAAATATTCCAGTGTCCCCTGTCCTCAATTCTAATGACCTTTTGATGTAGGACCCCAATTTATTTACTTGTGATGGTGTTGATGGATTGAGTATAAAAATCAACTTTTCTTCATCAGATAAATCTTTAACAGAAAAATTAAAATCCAAATTGTTAAAAAAGTTATTTCTTAGTTCCATATTTAATTTACAATCTAACATAAAATGTTTTTCGTTTTCTAATGTTTTACATTTAAGGCATAATCTCTGCTCTCTAGGAATATTAGTATGTCTGCCTTTTTCTATATTTAAATTATGGTCACTAATTCTTAGTTTTGTTATTAATTTTCTATATGAAAAGTTTGATGTTCTTAAATAGTCTTCAAAACGTAAATTTTGTTTAAGATTCTTATATAAATAAAGTTTACTTTTTTCATCAATGTTTTGCATCTTATCATGTATCAAATTTTCAAAGTAGTTTTTAGAGCTTGTTTTTATATAAACTTTAAATGAATTATTTATTTTTTTGTCTGAACTAGTATTTTGTTGAATTTGTGCTATATCTAAATTAAGTTCACTTAAAATATTTTTTACATATGTAAACCAGGAGTATACTCCTTCTGAGTCGTAAGTTTTTACTAAGCGTGTAAGCTTCTTTAAAAAGAGGATTTAACTTACAGCATTCAAATCTCTTTAAATATAATAAAGTTTGTGTTTTAATATTAAATTATATAGGAAGTCTCCCCAATTCAACTCTAGTTGCAAGATTAGATGCATTCTTTCTAGTTCCTAGTAAAAATTTACAAAAATGCAAGTGCAATTTTTCAATTGAACTTTTTTCTGCAAAACTTAAAATATCTACTTCTTTTCCAGAATTTAAAGCTCTATTTTTTGCTCTAAAAAGAGATATATATGTGTCTAAATATGTAACTTCAGAGTTGTATATCATTATTGGTTTTATGAGGGAATCAAAGAGGTGGCATGCAACTTTGACTGGTAAATTATTCAAAGACTTTGTGTAAGCTTTCAACCCATATAATGCTTTTTGGGCTTTTTTGACAAGTTCTTTAGTACTATCAGACATGTTGCCATTGCATTTAATTAATAAGCCTAAAAATGAGTATTCTGATACATTATCAATGTTACTGTTTTTAAAATTTAAAAATGATTTTTCTAGTTTAGAGCATGTCCTATTAAATATCATAGATTTTGTCTTTTTAATATTCAATTCTATCTGCCATTTATCACAGTATAAAGCTAAATTGTTGAGACTATTCTGTAGCCCTGTTTTAGTTTCTGAAAAAAATTAACAAGTCATCTGCAAAAAGCAGGCAACTTAGTTTTGAGTCTATAATTTTTAGAGGATAACACAAGTCATTTTCAAAGACCTCTGTGATGTCATTAATGAATATATTAAATAAAGTAGGACTCAGTGAATCACCTTGTTTTACCCCTCTTGTAATATTAAACATATCAGTTACCATGTTTTTGTATTTAATTGAAGACCCAGTGTCATCATATTGATGTTTTATAATGTTAAAAAGTTTCTTTCCTACCCCCATATTATAAAGTTTGTACAAAAGAGCATCTCTCCATACAGAGTCAAATGCCTTTCTTAAATCTACAAAACAAGCATAAAATTTCTTTTTGTTTTTATGTAAATACTTATTTATTAGAGATTTTAATATAAAAATGCTATCTGCAGTTCTGTGGTTCTCTCTAAAACCAAATTGACTGTTACTTAATTGTTCATCTATAATTTTAGTAAGCCTATTGTTTAGAGTTGCATTAAATATTTTTGCAAGACAATTAATCATAGAGACTCCTCTGTAGTTATTGGGATCATTTTTATCGCTACTAGCTTTACCTCTCACTTAAATGACAGTAGCATACGATAATATTATTTTGACAACGATGTGTGAACAAACAAACAGACAACATTGGTAAAAATCTCAAAAAGGGGATTATGACAGTCGCATAACATTCTATTATATTGACAACGATGTGTGAACAAACACACAGCCATAATTGGTAACAATGTCATAAATAGGGTCACAGCACTCAACATTGTGTTAAAATCTTCATCATTATAAAAAAAAGCGAGTCATCCTTCTAATATAAGGCGCCGACATGACAAACTGTGAATCATTTAAAACGAAAACTTACGACCCAATTGAGATCCTTTCATGTTAATTTGATGTCTAACATTCACTTTATGGAAAACTGTCATTTATTTATTGGTGGTTACCTTAGTACTGACTGCTCCAGGATACTGATTACAATAGAGATAATATATATGCATAATGACAAACACGTACTAGTAGTTTGTATGTAAAATCAATATGTTTGGATAAAAGAATCAACATTTTCCCACATATAAAACTGTAAATATGGACAGGTTTGATAAAGATATTAAATTTTCTCAAGTTTAAATAATTTTACTGTCAATAACGATAGGTGCTCCATTTTAATTGTATTGCATATATGTAAATATGTATAATTATGACCAATCGTTTTGCCATCATAGCATAACAAATTTTAATATATTACTCGGGGGAAAACTGCATTTATTATACCCCACGCTACGAAGTTCTGAAAGGTATAATGTTTTTGACCCATCCGTCCGTCAGTCCATCCGTTAGTCCGGTCATTTCATGAAAATTTGTGGATGATAAGGACATACTATGTAGATGTGCATATTGACAGGAAATGTTGATTCAATTTTTATTCTTATACAATTTTCTTTCTTACACTTATTTTATTTCTCCAATGACAATGTGGGGCCGTGGGGTATGTGAGCGCGCTCACTAACGTTCTTTAATTTACGATTTTATCAACAGCTAATTATTTGTGAAAAAAGTCAAATGATAGTTTCTTGTAAACTATTATATTATGGATATTTAAAAGGGATACTCAGTAACTACAAAAAATCAGTACTATAGGTTTATTTGACTTTACACTTGAGCATATTTCAGCTTCTATAAGACCATTATTATGCTGTATCTCATTCTAATCTCATTGATTATAAACTGCAACTTCTTAAAACATATGCCATTTTAAACTCGAACTTTGACATGAATATATTTTTTTTTAACTCGAACGTGCATATGTTTTTGTCTTTTAACTTACATTGCAACTCAGCCTCAAATTCTTACTCGAAGAAAAGCAAACATTTTTACTCGAACTCTTCATAAGTGATGATGAAGTGTTCTCTAAATTATCTACAAATCTCACGAAAATAAAACATGAATTATTATTATAAAGGAGAAAGCAGGTCAAGGTTAATATACTTGTTTTCTTGGGTCCTCAGTTAAAAGAAAGTAACGTGAATAGTATGATTATATACGCGTGTGTAGTAGTAGAGAAGAGAGGCCAGATGTACCAAAGATTGAAACTCTAAAAATAAACTGACAATATCATGGCTATAAATAAAAGACAAACAGACAAACAATAGTACACAAAACACAACATAGAAAACATAAGACTGAGCAACACGGACGTAACCCACAAAAACAAATGATCAGAAAGGGTAAGCAGATCCATCTCCACATTGCATCCCGGTGTGTTGTTTAAGTCAGTACAAACCCGGTAATAAGTCTAATTCGGTTGGTCACATTCTGAGAAAAGGGGACGGGATTGAAAATACGACATTAAGAACAAATCCGTCGTCATCTGTGAAACGGATACTCAATAACGGCCAACCAGCTCAGCCAATAACAAAATAAGGTAAAGTATATTGAGTACTACATATACATTCGATTTATATTATTTATCTGCTGAGATAAAACATTGATAGTACAAGTCATATAAAAAGTAACGAATTGAAGAATTATAGTTTGTCTAAGTCACCAAGACTTCATGTAATATGACTAAAACATCGCGATGCTGCACAAAATGAGACATTATACTGTTACAGTAGTGGTTTATGTGAGCAACGTTTTCAACCGAAGTTCTTTTATATTCCATGTTGTTAATGTCTGCAAAACATACCAAAAAATGTTTGTCTAAACTTTTTACTTAGAAAGCAAAGGATTGCGAAGTTGACAGGACTGGTAACCATATAAACTACATACGTAATACCAGAAATCAAGGCGTTGTTTGATGTTATTCGTCGTCGGGATTTGAGGTGGTCAATAAGCAACAAAGTACCAATAGTTATTTCTGTCAAAAAAACAATGGTTGCTATCAAAGATACAGCAAAATCCATTCGCTCTAACGACGCTGTTGCACCGGAAGAAGAAGTGGTTGATTTCCGCCATTCCTGAATGTCGGATGATTTTCGAAGTAAAAGAATAGTGAAAATGACAAGAAGCATACATGGAATAAAACGTAAAATAAGCATCCTGGTTATGTATTCTTTATCAGATCTGTCCTTCACTGATCGTCTGCATCCAGTAAGTTTGATTCCTTTTAAAGATGTGATTTCAACCGGATTATATGTTACGTCTTCAAATGTATCAATCTGTGCACATAAGCTTATGACAAATACACAAATACTGAAAAGAATTCCATTCCTCATAGTGCAAAATCGGCTTGCTTTCAATGGAAACGAAACGACGAAAAATCTTTCTATTGATAGGCCAACTGTAAGACTTAATGATATAAGATGGAAAACTGTAGGAAGAATTACTTGGCAAATTTCAAAAATATAGCACCATTCTATTTTTAAAAAGTCTCTACTTTGTTTGACACTAAACACTTGAATGTTGAAAGGTACCGGAATTATGCCGGTCAGAATATCGGCAATTGCTATAGATACCATAACGGCATGCGTAGAAGTCCTGAATTTTCCTTTGATGATTGTTGCAATGAGCAGAATATTCATTATTGTAACAAAGAAAGTAATTATTGGCCCTACATATCCGTAATAAATATAGGCCCCACTTTCAAAATAAGTTATTAAATTGAATGCTTTGGTTCTATTATGTTGTTCTAATGTTGAAACGTTTAGAAATCCTCCTAAAAGGGACTCTGTTAATTGTGAAGCTGTTGTTGTTCTTGGTAGTCTTCTGGCCATTTTCTCAATTAGTTCTACAAAATAACGTAAAACATCAATTCATCAATCGTTTGATTATTTATACTATACTATACTTATTAGATGTCACCTCATTGGTCATTGACTGAATTACTTAGCCGTATTTCGCACATTTTTTTGTTGTTGGAATTTTGGGTTCTAAATGCTCTTCAACTTTGTACTGTTTTTTTTAAAGTATTTTGATATGAGTGTCACTGATGAGTCTTATGTAGACGAAAGGCGCGTCTGGCGTATTAAATTATAATCCTGGTACCTTTGATAACTATTTTACTTTATTCGTAAGTAATTACAAGATATTCATTCGACCACAAGGTGAGCAAATCTATGATGTTCAGTTCAATTCATTCATGTCAAAGCTTAATTTATAAAGCTTTGATTTGAATTTCACTTATGTTCAGGTGTTGCACCTCTGAGAATAGAAACTGGTCGATATGAAGGCATTATGGTTGACAATAGATTATGTTTTAATGAGCAATGTAAGAAACATAACATTATTGAAGATGAGAAACATGTGTTAATTAACTGCCCAGTATATGCAGATTTACGAGCTATTTTATTTAGACATGCTAGCTCTTTTAATTGTGATTTTGTTAATTTGTCTGATGATGATAAATTCAAATTTTTATTTACTGATGAAAATGTGTGTTACTTTTTAGCCAAAATCTGCTATGATGTATTATTAAAAAGAAAAGGTATTTTATATAATTGTAGATAATAATGTGTTTTGTAGAAATGATTTTTTTTATAGTCTCTCATAACTCTTTTTAGAGTAGCTCATGTTGTTTTAAATATTATTGTTATTTTATAAATGTATAAATGTATGTCAATTTTGAGGCGAGACTCTAATAAAGTATTTTTCTTGTCTTGTCTTGTCTTGGTAAACGTGAAAAAGCAAACCCAAAATGAGTATTGATTAGTTGATTTAATATTAGTTTTAGCATCTAAAAGTTGACCTTGTTTAAACACAAGATAAAAAATTAGAAATGTTATATTGATGCCAATAACACAACTATCTACTAGATATAAAAGTATGATAATATTCACCAGCAGGTTTATAGAAAAAAATAAAAATACGAAGGATTACAATTGGTGAAAAAGTTTGATGGAAAACAAATGGAATGTTTTGAAACGGTAAATAAAAACCAATAATTCAAGAAAGCATACAACGATAACTGCTAGATACAAGATAACGAAAAAACAATTTCTGAGCAATCACACCAACTGGCGATTTACTTATCATTGTGAACAGTTTACACAAAGTAGTGACACAGTCTTTCAGCGTTTGTCACTTGTAATGAACAGGAACTTGGACCCTTGTTTACATGATATATAATTACTAAAGTATTTTAATTGTTTTATACATTATACTGAAAATTAAGAATTTGTAGTCATCATATTATCTGATGTTTCAGTGAATAGTTTATTATCAATAAACAAAGTTCACAACTTTAATATTTTGTAAGTTTACATACAATGATACATAGACATAACTTTCCCGTGACATTAAATTATTATGTGTTTTATGCATTCTGTTGCTGTGGTTCTAGTAATATTCGAAAGAATATATTGTATTATTATAAAAATGTATACTCTTACGAGACAGTCTTCGCCGCAATCCACTATAAATATACCGGATTTTGGTGAGGATTCGTGTGGCTCAATCTTTTAACAAATTATATATATCTACTGTTTTTGAACTGGTTCTTTGTTTGGTCAAAACATTGATTGAAGCCTTTCTTTTAAAAAGCCTGTCTGTGCCATTTTGTTTATTATTTACTTTAATTTGTGATAGTTGACAGCAATTAAGTACACTCCGTACAGTTACAAATTTTCTCGTAAATTTTTACATTGACGCACACACATACAATAATATATCAACAGGTGATGTATCTAGCTTAGCCAGTAAACTTTATAGAAACATCCACAAAACGTCAACTTTTTAAAAATAAGAAACAAAAATATACCACGGACATCAATTTCTTATAAATGATTAATAGCAATTGAATACTGTCAAAATGTTCTTAAAAAAGGTGAAAAAACAAGACATATTTCGATATTTGACTTTGATGTATATGTGTGTAATTCATCTACTGATCGGTACTCATTTTGAGGACGATACAACCTCATGTTTCTATAATTGAGAATGAATTCAAGATTAAATTGGTAGAACTATTTATTGAATAGGGGTTCAACTACAAAATTAAACGAGAATGGGAAGCTGTGTCTGTTTCTTAAATAATGTTTTGTTTCACAGAATGATGATATATAATTAAAGTTTCAAAAGTTTATAGATAACTTCATCGGATTCGTAAGAAATCAGACTTGAGGAAAAAACTTAAATTTACCTCTCACTATAGTATCTCGGCATAGGACATACACATTAGGCGAGGTTGTTCTAGTTTTTAAGTACTAACAATTGTTCCCCTATCAATCTTTTGATTAGTAAGAGATACAAAGGAAAACCACGTACGACATAACTCAACTTGCTGATATTTTAATAAGTTAAAACACGTCAACAAATTAAAAGAAACTTTCCATAGTATGAACTAGAGAAAAGATCATTTTCTTTTTTGATCTGATAGCAAAGAGAAAGTAAATTATTTACTGATAAGTCTCATTTTAAAAAAATCGTCAAAGAACCCAAATGCATAACAGCGGTCTTTTCAGAGTGCAAGCTTTAGGTGGTTTGTTTTCTTTTATTATATCTATATAATGTTCGTACAGTTAGGACATTTTTATTCTAATGTCAATGTTCACTTATATATATATATATAAGATACATATGTTTATCGCCTTTTAATTTTCAATATGTGTACAACAATTACAAGAATTACACAAACATATAGTTATTTTTGAGACATTTTATAAAACACACACTTACCTTTAGTGCATAGATAACTGTTATGTTTTATAGTCTAAAATCACTTTATTCTTCATGCATCACATATTTAAATGTTTTTTACGATAAGAAGGATAGGTACAGCATATGTCATTATGATTAATAACAAAAACAATTTATATATCGTCATAACATTATACCTACATATAAATATATCCGAACGGAAATAGGAAAAGTGTTTTGCTGTATAAGAACAAACGTAAAGACTCATATATTAACATGTCCTTTCTGAAAAACGATTTTATACTCATTGCGCTTTTGAATCCGCGCAGTCACAGAAAACAGTGACCGATGTATGGCATGCAAATCTTGCTGCCCATTAACAGTTGTCCATTGAATAGATTCCATCGGAATATGCAACTGCATATCCATGTTTACCATGTTTACATTAAATGACACCAGAAACTGCTAAAATAAACACAACTGATACATACAGAAAAGCACTTAAGTATCAAAAGACAGAACATAACAAATAATACACGCAGCCCAATTTTACACCTTTCTCGTATAACCTAGAACTTTGTTGGATAATACTATTTATCGAACAGACGTCTGTTTTGAAGATTGAACAATGTTTGTTTAATAAGTTTCATAATTTTGAATAAATATTAAAGGACCTAGTTTTAATTTTAAAATAACATTCAAATATTATTAGGCCTTTTAAATCCTGAATTTTGCGGTACAACTTTGTAAAAGTTTTGATTAACTTTTAAATCTTTTTTCAAACATTCGTACTTAATGGTACATTCAATTGTGTATGTACATTTATAACATCTGTTATCTAAGGATCTAAGGTCTCAGAAACATGTCGAAAATAAGAGGAGACACAGGCATATTGTATCGTTCAAACAAACAAAAAACAGTACTTTTGTTCCTAAATATAAAAATAAATAGCTGCGATATGAATGTCAAATAGAAAAAAGTAAAGTCACAAAAATACTGAACTCCAAGGAAAATTCAAAAGGGAAATTCCTTTATCAAATGGCAAAATCAAAAAATCAAACACATCAAACGAATGGACACTATCCGACAGAGAGCAAATGATGAGTATTGAACGAACTATATGTCGCTGTACAGCCTTCCATAATGATCAAAACCCATTGCGCACAATCAACTGTATAAGGCCAGGGCATTGCAAAATGTGAAACAATTCAAAAGAGAAAACCAACGGCCTAATTTACGTTAAAATAAATATACAAAAAAAAACAAATATTGCAAACAGCATATAACAACCATAACTTCATGTATCTACCTCAGAACAAGCACAAACATTAGTATGTAAGTAAGTAAGTAGATTATTTATTATAGTGACTTGTGTAATTACAGCAGTGTGTCAATTAACATAGTTTAACATAATATATACATATACACCCGACCCAATGGGTCTAAAAGTTACATAAATATTAAATATTAAAGTTCATATCTGATTTGTGTCACGATTTTGATAGTAAGTCCGTCGGGTGTTAAGAATATCATTTATATGAGCGCTTAACTCTTTTACCTGAAACCATGGTTCATCAGTAAATAGGTGCACGGAACAACTTACCACAGAATGTAATATTTGATAAATAAAAGATTAAACATTGCATGATTTAAATCGTATTATAAAGATAGTTCTAATGGCTATAAAAATATAAGGTACTTTATGCCACATTTTATTCCAAATTTTGTATAGTATCTCCCAGTTGATATTGTATGGCTTACTTTATCTATCATGATTTTCTTGATAGGGTATTGTTTCTTACAAGGAAGCTATGAAAAAAAAACATTTTAGTGGTTCTGTTGGAATCATCCCTCACGCACACCACTACCAGTTGGAGAATCGTTATGACATATCTGTTCAACAGATGATGACAGATATGATCCATTTGTCGAATCCACAACTTCATCGGCTTTTCCCCCGAATATGATCTACCCAATAAGACTTTTCACTGGGTTTGTCGTTTCAGCTTTGGCCAAGACTTATTTGTAGCTAGTAATTTCATGTGTGTAGCAAATTACTAGAACACACTGATTCTTTGTAATCTAAAAGAGTTGTAAAGCACAAAAATGTCGGCATTCATCTCAAAAGCTAAACAAACTTTCAAAAAGACTTATTCGGAAAGGATAAAACGATACGGTCAGGTAATTAAGGATTGCATATTTCGGTATTAATATGATTCACTCATAGGGTCTTTGCATCGGAAATAAACAGAATTGTTCTAAAATCAGTTGTTGGCATGATACGTGTTATTTTCTTCTCATATATTTTATGGTTGTATGATACTAAACACCTACCGGGAGGGATTGTAATGATTTTCATATGATGAAGCCATAATCTTTCAATCAGTTTGATTTAAGTCTGGAGCTGGTATGTCAGTAACTGCAAGTAGTCATTTTTAATGTATGTATCAATGCCATTTTGCTTAATTTCTTTTGTTACCTATTATGACATCGGACTCAGACGTCTTTTAAACTGAGTTTTACTATTCGTATTGCTTAGTGTTTATTTAATCTACATTGGCTAGAGGTATAGGGGGAGGGTTGAGATCTCACAAAACATGTTTCACTCCGCCGCATTTTGCTCCTGTCTCAAGTCAGGAGCCTCTGGCCTTTATTAGTCTTGTATGTTTTTAGATTTAGTTCATTTATTTGTTTTGGAGTTTTAGGGGCCGTCCATTTTCACTGAACTAGTTCACAACTATTTTAGGGGCCAGCTGACGACCACCTCCTGGTGCGAGATTATCTCACTGCGTTTAAGACCATTATGTGGTCTTCGACTGATTGTAAAATCTTTGATCATAAGTACAGTCTAAGTGTAGAATAATACACTTACAAAAATAAGCATTCAATTTTAACAATAGATGTTTACCCTATTATTCTCTCTAGTTTCACTTTGTTTTGACAATATTCTTCATAACCATGAAAAAAAAAGAAAGCGAAAATAAGAAAGTAAAATGAAAACACTATTTGAAAGATATTTCACATGTATTTAAGTACAAACTTACCTTGATCAGAAATAATATGAATGTAATATATCGCATAAAATTACTGTTTGTTATTGAGGTGTCACATATTTCAATATATATGATAAAAAAAAAAGGAAGGGGTAGGTCCAGCATTTGTCATAATTAATTAGTATATTAAACAACCTATATATTGTCAACATCTTATATTGATGAACATATCCAAACGGAAATTTAAACAAATGATGAATTCCTGTTTACATACATACAAGTAAAAACTAGTCAGAGAAGCTAAGACCGAAAACAAACATGATAATAAACTCATCATAGATACCAGGACTAATTTTGTAAATACGTCAGACGCGCGTTTCCTCTAAAAAAAAAAAGACTCATCAGTGACGTTCGAATCTAAAAAAGTTAAAAATGCCAAATAAAGTACGAAGTTGAAGAGCATTGAGGACCGAAATTCTTAAACGTTTTGCCAAATACAGCTAAGGTAATCTATGCCTGAGGTAGTATTTGATCTGGCTGGTCCTTCTTTTTAACCTTTAAGATATAAGTAATGTGTATACATTATAATATGTCAAATTAAAATCATCGAATTATTTGATACAACTTTTAATAATTTATTTTCATTAATGATAGTGGTTAAATGTTAATAAATGTCTGTTATAGATTAAGTCATTCCTTCATTTAAGTCTAAAATTGAGTATGAGATCTAGAAATAAGACTAGAACCAGAATTTGGAGGAATGTTAACAAGAAATAAAGAAATGTTATCTACGTTAGTTTAACTTATGTTTTCGCACAGTTTTAAACCTATGTATTTTAATTTGGTATATTTAAGAATCTTTTAAGAGTATCGAAACTCATAAAAAAAAAATATACGTCTAAGCTTGTTGTCTACAAAAAGGCCCATCTTTTAAACCTTTAAAAATATCTGTAAAATGTATTGGCATTATTAGATGGGTGCTTATAGAAATATATCATAATCCATGTAATACAACTATAATCTTTCTATTTTAAATAGAAGAGATCGGTATAAAATAACTAAAACAAAGACAATTGAATAAATAAACATTAATGAAGACTGACTTATGTAATTGCATGACTGCAGCAATTGGTGATTAACTATTTCCTTCACTCAATGTCATCAAAATAAAACAAGACATCTAAAATATACGACTAGCATACCGTTTGAACTTTTGTCGCTTTTTTCACTGAATAACCCCACCCGCCTACATTTTCCAGATTGGAAATATGATATATGTAATGTAGACTTGATGCTTTCTCATTTGATATGTGACAACACCATGTTCTAGAAAGTTTGATTTTTGCGCTAAATAACCCCATCGAACGCACGTTTTTGGACTTATTTTATAAAATGTAGAGCTCGTCGAGAGGAACATTTTATACTCTGTATGTATGCAGCTAACTCTTATCGTTTTCTTAATATGTAAGATTGAACTTGCAGCTTAATTTTTGTTTGCACTCAGTGACCTTTGACATTGGGTGCAAATTAAAGGTCACATGAATTAAAGATTATTGGGTAAGGTTCCAAGGGTCTATGACTTCTGGTTCTCGGAATAGAATTTGTTTTTGTACAATGTTGTCATTCAATTGTAGATCATTTATCATTTAACAGATTTGAGATATCTATTGTCGTTTTGGAGATAATGCAGTTTGAAATTTTGCGAGCGGAGGCACGTATTTCTGAATCAACAACAGCTTACCACTTAAAATGTTTAAGAAATTGAAGAGGTTACCATAGTTATATGTTTGACCAAATACAAAAAACATTCCATGGAAAAAAAACACCAAAAAAACCCAATTTGAAATTTTCATGTTTTGCATTGACTTTGTAAGTTTCATAACTTCTATTTATAAGTTGATATTGCATCATTTTTGGCACTTTGTCAAATGGGGTCATCTGATATATAAGATTGAAGGTCTTAATAAATTCTACTTAAAAATGAAAATTTTTAAACCCCCTTTTCATCCCATTGGGGCCGGGTGGGGTCATGTAGTGCAAAAAATTCAAATTTATTAAATGGTAAGGTTGTCGGATTTCAAATGAAAGAACATAAAGCGTACATTTCAAATTTCAAATTGACATCTCCAAAAAATTGGTTGGCTGGAGTTATTGAGTGCAAAAAATAAATTTTCTTTTAAGATAGGGTTGTTGTATATCAAGTGAAAGGTCATGATGTATACATTTGAAATATCAAATTCCCGACCTCCAAAAATTAGTTAGATAGGGTTATTAAGTGCAAAAATAAGGCTTTTTAGAACATGGCGTTGTCGCATATCAAATGAAAGCTCATCTACTCTATGTTACATTTATCATACTTCCGATCTCAAAAATGTAGGCGGATGAGGTCATTAAGTGTTAAAAGCGAAAAGTTTCAGAATGTATGCTTGTCGTATATCAAACGAAAGGTCGTATAAAGTACATTACGAAAACATCACTTTTACAGGAAAGACCTTTCAATTGTTTTACAAACAATTGAGATACTAGTCTTATTTTAAAATTAACACAGCGACGATATCACATAAAAATTTGGGGCAATCGGAATTATCGTTCATTGGGCAGTCCTGATATTTTGTCAAATAGCACTTTAAAAATTCAACACGGCTTGTCGGTCTAGTACAAAGCACAGTTATTATTTATATTAGATTTACATGTTCTCGTCCTGAATTTAATTTTTACTCAGCCGTAGGACGTTGGCAGTTAATAATTAGCCAGTCTAGTGTACTTTCCGATGGTATCACGGGGTCAGTAGTCATTCCTTCTGTGTTGACATTGATTATCATTGATATAGCCATAATCATAAATTAACTTTTTACAATTGTAAAAGTTTTCTACCACAGAAATAGATTAATGTAACCGTATTTGTCAAAGTTATTTCTAAATTTTTGGTCCTCAATACTTTTCAACTTCGAAATTTATTTGGTGTTTTTAATTTTTTTTAATTCGATCCTCACTGATGAGTCCGTGTAAAATCTAAAACACGCGTCTGGCGTACACACTTTTAATCCGGTATCTATAATGAGTTTATTTGTAATAGCTTTTGTTAGAACATCTTGCTTAGCATTTATGATAAATAATGCACTCTTGGTATAGGTAGTAAATATATAAACATATTTGAATATTGTACATGTAATAAATCCACGAAATGCACTATCGGATATTCCTTCACACTTCCTATTAGATACATGTAAAATATCTATTTTTTCCAAACAGATTACTTCTTTGGTAAACATAGCTAACGAAACAGCTAAAGAAGGCTTTAAAAACGGCGAAGTTGACATATATTATTATCTTAAATTTGTCTGCATTCTCCATTTCACTTATTTAAATAAAAATATATTGACACATTATGTGAATAAGACACGCTGCAAATATATCCATCCGAATAGTCATTGTAAGACTGTAATAAATCACACGTGGCTGTTGATTATTTCAGTGTCAATTTTATTGTCTATTGATTTTAACATAAGGTCAAATCAGGCCGGTAAATTAAACGCCGTATTCACAGGTAGTGTGTTTTATTTGTTACCTGTAATTTTATATAGTCGGATAAATTGTACTTTTTATGTTCGTAGAAATAGAAAGTTATACATTGTTGATTTCTGTATGATTGTTATACGCATGTGTTTTAATTGTACTGTTTGTAGGCATGTACAGTTAAGTGAGGAAATAATACAAAAATATGAAATTATACTTAGAAATGGCTTCTAAATTTTTAATAAACTTAAGTAGTTTAAATGTAAATGGTACTAAAAATAAAGCTAAAAGAGACAGAGTAATTGAATGGATTAAATGTCAAAATAGTTCTATTTGTTTTTTACAAGAAACTCACTTTGACGAAAAAATAGAAACAGAAATAAGAAATAATTCAGAATATGATATATTTTGCAGTCACGGAACGACCTCTAGTAGGGGTGTGGCTATTCTCATTAAAAAGTCTCTAAATTATAAGTTGATAAATAAACACAACGATGTAGATGGACGATTAGTTCTTCTTAACGTAGAAATTGATGAAAGCGTTTTTACACTAATGTGTATATATGCACCCAATTGTAAAAGTAATAGAAATGTATTTTTCAAAAAAGTTAATAATATATTAAAAGAACAAGGGATAGGAATTACAATAATGGGGGGAGATTTCAATGATACGATGAAAGGGATAGACAGAAAAAATACTAGTTCTGAGGTAAAAAATACCCAATCAGTAAATAGTTTAAAATCTTTAATAAAAATAAATAACTTAACAGACATTTGGAGATATTCAAATAAGAATAAACAACAATATACTTGGCGGAGAAAAGATAAATCGCAGGCAAGTAGGATTGATATGATTCTTATAGGTTCAGACTTCATACCACTAGTAGAATGTTGCAAAATTAAACCTGCAGTTATTGATTCTACGGATCATCAAAGTGTTTTTATGAGATTTAGAACTGGTGCATCAGAAAAGGGAAGGGGGTACTGGAAAATAAATAATTCTATATTAGAAGATAATGACTACATAAAATTAGTTGATAAAGAACTGGAAAGCTGCTTTAAGGGTAATCGTAATTTACAAAATCTTGGTTTAGCATGGGATATATTTAAAATAAAGGTAAGGGAGACAACTATAGCTTATTGTAAATCTAAAGCCAAACGTACAAGAGAAAATTTACGAACTCTTGAAAAAAAATTAGAAATAAAATTGAAAATTAGAGATGAACAAGAATCAGAGAATAACTTTGTAGATAAAGATATTGAAGAACTTGAAAATAATATTACCAAAATTTATGAACAAAAGGCTAAAGGGGCTCAAATAAGATCACGTGAGAAATGGGTCGAATTTGGGGAAAAAAATAACTCTTACTTTTTAGGTTTAGAAAAACAGAGACAGGTAAAAAAGTCAATTAATAAATTAAAAGCGGAAAATGATGAGATTTTAACAGATCAAAGTGATATATTATCTAATATTAAAGAGTACTATAAAAAGTTATACTCGACGCACAGCCCTGATAAAACATCAAGTGATAAATATATATTTGAGACAAAACTAGAGAGAAAAATGGATGAAAATGATAAATCACTCTGCGATGGGGATATTACAGTAGAAGAATGCTCAGATGCTATTTATAAAATGAAACTTAATAAATCTCCGGGATTAGACGGCTTAACAGTTGAATTTTATAGAAAATTTTGGGATAAATTAAAGTTCATAGTAGTAAATATTCTTAATAGTGGATATAAAGATCAAACACTTACATACTCACAGCGTACAAGTGTATTAACGCTATTATTCAAAAAAGGTGATCCATTGTCACTAAATAATTACCGTCCTATTTCTCTTTTAAATATAGACATGAAACTTCTATCGTATGCTCTAGCACAACGATTGAAAAAAATCTTACCAAAACTTGTTAAAGAAGACCAAACTGGATATGTAAAGAATAGATTTATTGGTTTTAATCTAAGACAGATACAAGATATCATTGATTTCACTGATTTATACAAAATTGAGGGGGCTATAGTCTTCGTTGATTTTTCTAAAGCGTTTGACTCTTTAGAATGGAATTTTATGTTTTCAGTTTTAAAACATTTTGGATTTAATGATTCTTTTATAAGATGGGTTAAGACTTTATATAGCGATATTCAAACATGTGTTATGAATAATGGTTGGATATCTGATGTCTTTAAAAACACCAGAGGTATACGCCAAGGATGTCCTTTATCTGCATTATTATTTGTTTTATCTGTGGAAATTATGGCTTCAAGATTAAGAAGCAATACTGATTTTAAAGGTATAAGTATCAAATTAGATTGCAAAAGTCATAGTATAAAAATTTCGCAACTAGCAGATGATACTACCTTATTTTGTTGTTCTAAATATGACGTTCAAGTAGCTATGAACGAAATTGAAATATTTGGTTCTTATTCAGGACTGAAATTAAATAGAAATAAAACAGAGGGGTTATGGGTAGGCAAGCTTAAATCATGTAAAGACAAAATTGAGGGAATCAACTGGAGTAATGGACCAGTCAAAACTCTTGGTATATACTTTGGGCATTGTAGGGAGGAATGTGAAAAATTAAATTGGGAAAATAAAATTGAAAAGATGAATAAATTATTTTGTTCTTGGCAAAAAAGAAATCTTACTATTTTGGGAAAAATTTTGATAATCAAAACACTAATTGTGCCCATTTTTACTTTTGTGGGATCTGCCTGCAAAGTTCCAGAGAAATATTTAAAAGAAATAGAAAAAAGTTGTTTTAAATTTGTTTGGGATAATAAACCAGATAAAGTAAAAAGAAATTCAATTATTGGTTCATATGAAAAGGGGGGATTAGATATGATAGATATAAGGAGTTATTTCACTGCTTTAAAAGCTATTTGGGTAAAAAGATTAGTAAATGATTGTGAAGGAGGTTGGAAAATTATACCTCAGCACTATTTTTATAATTTTGGGTCAAATTGGTTAGTGTTTCAAACAAACAGTGGGGATAAGCCAGACGAAAGCATTGAACACATCCCCGATTTTTATAAAGATATCATTAAATGTTGGAAATTAACTGGTGGAGGACTATCAAAAAAACCAGAAACATTTACAGACATAAGAAAACAAATATTATGGAACAATAAATTTATTAAATTTGAAAATAAAGCTCTATTTTTAAAAAATTGGATTAAAAGCGATCTTGTTTATGTAAATGATATCATAGATGAAAAAGGCTGTATTTCTCAAGACATCATTTTAAATAAACTAAAAAATAAATCAAATTGGATAGCTGAAATTAATTTAGTAAAGAAATCAATACCGAAAGATTGGGTAGCAACTTTAAAATCGGAAAACTCTGTAAAAAGTATTGTTAATATAAAAAGAAATCAATTTATAATGGAAGGTTTACCTATAAAATTAGAATCACTATCAAATAAACTTTTATATAAGTCTCTGATAAATAAAAAATTTGAACCAGCTATTGGACCTAAAATATGGCTGCGTATATTTAATATAGATGATGTGTTATATCAAAACAATTTAAATAAATTTTTATTCATATATTTAAAAGAAAATAAACTTAAAATTTTTAGATGGAAATTACTACAACATATTCTACCTACAAAGAAACTTTTATGCAGGTGGAAAATTGTAAACAATAGTTCTTGTAATTTTTGTACACAAGAAGAGGATTATGATCACTTCTTTATGCTGTGTCCGTATTTAAAACTTTTTTGGAATAAAATAGATGATGTTTTAAAGAACAGTAAAATAACATTTAAGATAAAACTAAGACACTTGGTATTTGGATATAAAACTTCTGACGAAGAATATTTTGACTTTAACTATTTTTTAACAATTGTTGGTTTTTCAATTTACAAATCCTATTACATATCTGATCAAAAGACAAAAAATGTCAATGTTTTCTCAATTTTTCTCAATGAGTTCAATAGAAGAGTATGTCTACATACAAAAAGTAATTTCTTATCAACTATTAGAAAACATATGAATAGTCATACTAAGTGATATTATTTAATATATATTTGCTATACAAATGTTATATGTATTTTACAACTTTTCACTACCCTGAGTGATTAGTGGATTGTAACAGGGAACATCAGGAGGAGCTTGGACTCTTGAAGGATATTGTAACAAGCCAATATTTGAAATAAATATTTAATTATGTTGTTAAAAAAAAAAAAAAAAAAAAAAATATATAAATCAACTACTTTTGATTTTTTGAACTTTTGAATTTTTGAAACACTACGGCTTTTCTACCTCTGAAAAAGATCACCATAGCTGTATTTGGCAAAAATTTTAGGAATTTTGGTCCTCAATGCTCTTCAACAGGCCTTTTTTTTATTCGAGCGTCACTGATCAGTCTTCTTTAAGACGAAAAGCGTGTGTAGCGTTAATCAAAAATGTCAATCCTGAAATCTATGATGAGTTTATTTACAACCACTGGGTCGATGCCACACACTTACGAAAATACACAACTACTGAAAAGAATTTCATTCTTCATTGTGCAAAATCGTTTTGATTTTCATAGAAACGAAAATACAAAAAAAATCTCTCTATAGAAAGCCTTAATGATAAATGATGAAAAATTGCGGGGAGAATAATTTGACAAACTTCACATATATATAGCACCACTCTATGTTTTAGAAGTCAGTACTTCGTTCGAATGTTAAAACGAACTAGAATTATAAATGTAAGAATATCAGTAATTGCTTTAACAACCATAACAGCAGGTGCAGAAGTGGAACTTTCCTTTTAAAATTGTAGCAATGAAAAAAATATTCATTATTGTAACAAAAAACTTATAACTGGTCCAATATAATGAATGTATATGCATCATCTTTGAAATAAGCTTTTCAACTGAATGCTAGGATTCTGTTTGATGGACTTCTTGTTAATGTCGTAGTATTCGATTAGAGATTTGATTGTCATAGGAAAATTAGAAATTGTCCCAAAACAAAATCACTTAGTTCTTAATTGAAGGTTGTTTAAGAAGCTGGCCATATAATGGAATCAGTCCTGCAAAATAGAAATAATTATATCAATATGTAGAAAATATCAATCAATTATTAATATTCATATGAACTTATTCTTAATAATCATATGTGGAAATAATAATAATAAATATTGTTTATTATAAGGCAAGGGAACGTATACGGTTATACTTGCCTTTTCCAGGTTAAACCTCTCAAAATCGCTTATTAGGTGTACAAAATGTACAAAAGCAGAATCTTTCTTAAACACTACATCTAATGCAGCTAACTAACTTAAGGGAGTTTTATTATAGGATTAAACGCACTTTAATAGAGGTTATGTGTTCACTGACGAGTCTTTGTAGACAAAACGCACGTCTGGCGTATATGTAACACTCAGAAACGTGTCCTTCCCCCCAAACGTGTCCGATTCCCCAAAACGTGTCCACATTGACGTCACTGAACTGCAAAACATGTCTAGTTAAAAACATCGCCAAAGTGTGTGATTTGTATAAACGCCCAAACGTGTCCATTTCTCAACTAACCCAAAACGGTAAACTGTACCGTTAACGGGTCAAAAAAGAGGGACGAAAGATACTAGAGGGACAGTCAAACTGATAAATCGAAAATTAACTGACAACGCCATGTCCCTTTCTCTGCACATTACAATTTATATCGTGAAACACCGGCAACTGGACAACCAACAGTCTCAAGTAAATTTGTACAGTACAAATGTAAACTGCAATTAAAAACTTGTAAACTGTGTTCTCTCTAATATGCATGAAATACTGGCAACTGGACAATACGCAATCAACAATTTAAATATTAATTTAAACAGTATAGAACAGTGAAATCATTGAAACATGTATGTTCTCTCTAAATATGCATGAAATACTTGCAACTGGAAATACGCCACCAACAGTCTAAAGTTAATTTATACGGCAAATGTAGAACTATTTCGCTCTAAATATGCATAGAGTACTTGCAACTGGAGAATACGCTATCAATAGTCCTGTAATCGTCAAAGTTGTGACTGAGTGCGGCAATATGAAGATAGATAGATAGTCTAGAAAGTTAATTTATACAGTACAAATTAAATTTGCAATTACGGTAATTACTAATAGCCGGCGTTTTTTCATAACATTTATATTGATAAAAAGAATCTATAAAACCAATGCAAGAAATATTTGGCACTGGAAGGTATGTTTCTTGGTCGTGTGTCTTTTGTGATGCTGGAAACCTAAAATTTATGAAAAAACGGTTAACCAGTTTATGATTTGATGATTTGCAATACACACAAATTCAGATGGAGAACTAGTAACAAAAGTGAGAAAAAAAATGCTGCTTAACGCCCGCCATACAGTATTCGGATAAATATAAAAAGCATCATCGGAGTTTATAAGTACAAAATAATTTACAAAGTTACCGATTAATTCAACTCTATAATTATTCAGTGTAGGTTCGCTCTAAATGAGTATGAAATACTTGCAACTGGACAATAAGTAATTTCAGTCAAAAGATAATTAACAATTACAGATTTAATTTGGAATTATGATATTCATTTAAAACTTACATTCAATTAGCTAAAGCTAATAAATAAAAACTTTGTCACCTGTGTCCCCATCATAGAATTGCCGTAAAGTTAACGTTATCAGCGATTTTATTTAGGAGTTACATGTATTAACGCTAAAGGACGTGAGACGTTCTGGCGTTAAATATTGGACACGTTTTGGCGAACAACATTTATCGGACACGTTTGGGGGTTATGCATTCGGACACGTTTGGGGAATATTGTACATTTCGGACACGTTTAGGGAGGAAAGACACGTTTGGGGGAATCGGACACGTTTGGGGGGAAGGACACGTTTGGGAGTGTTACATATATACGAAATTTTAATCCTGGTATCTATGATGAGTTAATATATGTGGTATTAGGTGGGCCGATATTTGGCTTACTAAGTTGTCAATTTGGAAAAAGCTCATTTGGCAGTTAAGAACATATGGAATATGTCGCAAGAGGGCGAAATTTAATAAGGTGTTGCCAAGTAAAGAAAGGGCAATCTATTGGAATCGTGATAGAACACAACATTCTGTCAATTATCACAACAGCTTTGTGAAAATAATTAAAGTGTATTAAAACGGGGGCTTAAGCCTTCAGTCAAACTCTGCTAAGATGATGTTATAGCTTCTGTTACAATGGGTATTGATGAAGCTTCATAAATTGGTCAGAAATAAATATGAGTTTCAATATTTGTTATAGAATACTGAAAAAAGTTAGAAAGATTTTTTTCAATGCTTCGCTTTGAATGGTGTATATGCGTCTGATATACCTGTCGATGATATCTAGACTATCCCAGTACCGCGTGAATTATACATATAGAATAACCATACATTGTCTCGAAATATCAATGTTATTTGTACGAGGCTTAGAAACAGGTAGAAAGCGAGGCTGTGCCGAGCATTTCTACCTGTTTCGAGCCGAGTACAAATAACCGATTGATATTTCGAGACAATGTATGGTTATTTTTTATATACTGCAACTCTTATAAGTGTTCTAAATGAAATATTTAGGGTAAAAACAATCATTTTTTAATTTGAAGCGGACGACGTAAAATTTCCGCGAACCTGTATGTTTTATTGACGTCATAAATAAAACTCTACGGAAACTCATTGTCAACGTCATAAACAAGGTGATATACGGTCAGTGACTGTATATCACATATGAATATACAGTCAATGCAATTTGACTGCTCAAATAGGACAGCTGCAGTATATATGTATTTATACGCGTTAGCGCTGTCTATATGTAACGTCATGGTATCTATGTGTAAACGTCATTGTATACCAGCATTAAATCATTCATTTGTATAGACATCTTTTTCTCACTTCATAACACAACGCATTCTACAATTATACGATCACGAGATTGGTACCGCGACCACGATAAAAGATGGATTCTAATGCAATTATTTTGTATCAATGGTTCTGATTGGATGACAGCTAGCATAAAATTCTCCATCTCCTTGTCTGTAACTAAGGAAGCCGACATTTTGAATTGCTGAATGTATTGACATGTAACTTCTACAATATTAAGCCAAAAAACTCACTTGTTGTCTTCTTTTTATCAAATTTAATTACATTCTGAAGCGGCACGAAAGCCAGCCAACGCCCGGTGTTTATGTTTGACGCCGGGAGCATACCTATGACGTCACCTAGTGTAGGGACCAAAGAAGTTAACATATTTTCGCGGATTTTTCTTTAATGAAGATTTTACAATAAAATAATGATTGAAATTTAATTATGAACTTGTTTTGCATTAGAATAGAGATAACTGTATTGTATTTCAAACTCTGCGGACGTCCATCGGTAGTTTTACTGTCGCAAATACCCGTTTACCTGTCTCCGCTCCGCGTCGCCAGATAAACTAAATTTGCGACAGTAAAACTACCGATGGACGTCCTTAAAGCTTCAAATACAATACAGTTATCTCTTAATTCGACGAGAATCAGGTCTATTTGAGCTTGAAATAGAGCCGCCATCGCGAAATCATCCAAGAAACTAGATGAGTTTAACACAAATTCGGGCAATGTGCTTTCGAGACGCGACGGCCATACTTCCATGACGGCCCTAGGTTGTGTCGGCCATACCGTCATATCGTCCATGGGACATATCGGCCACACATTGTAAGACGTATCGTCCACACTTTTAATTTTTTTTTTATTGAGTTTATTACATAAAATATAATACTAAAAATAAGTATTTGTTCATAATAATAACATAAATATGATTGTGTAGTACTTTTTTTCTGTACAGAAGATTTTATTTATTCTTGTAAGAGTTATCTTATATATTTATTTACGACAGGCGTATGAATTTTTCAGTATAGGTAGCGGGCTAATTGTAATAACAATAGAGTAAGAAGTTCCGTTAGTATTTAAAGTCGTGCGTGCACGAGAAAAGTTATCGACAAGGGTGGAGACCATCTAACGAGTAGTGTATTTGTGTATAGGAAGATTAATCTTCAGTATAACAGTTTATGCCTTATATATAGGTAGAGTTCATATTTTAATTATGCGCTTTTCTTTTGTAGATCGTATGTTAATTGAATGAACTGATCGATGCCATTGTGTATTATTTGAATGAACTGTCTGATACCATTAGTTGGGAAAACTATTTGAGGACATTTGTCTTGTGTTTTATGTGTTTAATAAATTAAGAAGATGGTCACCGCACCTGACAGTCTCTATATGGTGTTTTTCTTTATTAATACAGAAACAATTTTACTGCAAATAATTGCGACATGGGTATTATTTTTCGTTGTTGGTATTAGGGTGTCGTTGGAAAATAAGGAGCCTAGAGTATATAAATAATTTATTTTCGGTTGAACAGAGTGAATTGAGAAAATAATGCTTGATCATCATCGCTCGTGTTTACAACTTGTTGCGGCCATATTATGTAAGTATATTGATTATTTCTTCATTTTCAGTTGTAAACATTTTCTGAAGAATCATTTTTATTGTAATGTGATATAAAGGCATCATATTTTATATGAATTTTAAACTGTAGGAATGTTGACTGTCGCTGTCAATGACGATATATAAATCCAAGCACATGTTACAGATCTTTTTATTATATCTGTAAAAAATATATATTATTCTAAACTATAAAAATCTTCTCAATCTCAGTCTTGGTGAAATTAAAAACAGGACTCAGTGTAAAGGTTAACTCTAAGGAAGGCAATTCATCAAGTTCGAGTTATATTTGTCATGATCATCAGACACATTGTTTAATAATTCTGAATTTTTTTTCTTTCTTATAGTTTAGAGTCATTCTATTTGCTGAACATCTTTCCAAGACAGAGACTGCTGCAGAATTTTCCAATAACATAACAAATTACTCGTAAAATCTGACAGGAATGTGCACCCGATTGGCTAATTATATGATAAAAGATGGCCAGTTTCATTTTTATCATACTGAATGTTATTTTTGCTTTGTTCATTGTGTTGAATTGTGTTGAATACTATTTGTTGACAATTTAAATGTTCTCATTTTTTTGTGCATTTGTTGATGGATAATTGTATTATGGGCAATCATACCAATATACTCTAGCATAAGAAACAAAAAGATGATATTTTTTTTTAATATATTTTATTTATTCATTCAGTCATCATGGTCATACAGATAAACAAATAAACACCAAACATATAAACCTTCTTCATACATACAACATACACAAACCATTCATATATACATTTCGTTCATACATGTAGGACATTCATCTTATATACATTTTTTAAATTAACATTCTCGTACGTTTTCTCTCATATGCTCTTGTCACTCATTCATTTATTCCACTACATACACATGTCTCCCAATATTCAAACATTTATATTCAGACTCACACATATAACCTATACTCATAAAGCACTAAAATACATAAACATGCAGTTATAAAAAGTCACAACATAAACATGCAGTTATAAAAAGTCACAACATAAACATGCAGTTATAAAAGTCACAACTGAAACAAAAGCACTAAAACATACCAAAATGCACTATATTACGATCATGAACTCATTAAAGTTACTATTTTAACAAAGCACTAGTATACACATAATAAGCACAATCAATATGTTCATCAAGTCACTACAATGAACACTTAATCAGACTCGTAGTCGGAATCTTCAGAGTCGGACTCTGGGAGAGTCTCTGGTTGAGGAACAGGTGGTGCATACAGATGGCCTACGGAACGGAGAAAGTCGGATGTACGGATACTGTCTTCCTCGTACTGGTCCCACAGTGAAGTTAGACGACCTTGAAGCTGTTTGTATGTGTCTCGTTGGTATCGGCTGAGCTGCTGTTCACTTACAAGCTGCTGTGTGATGGACACGGTCTTGGCTTCCTGATGGAAGGCTGGCACAATCTTGTAGAAATGGAGGTGGTTGTGGGCAGCCTTGCCATTGAAACGCCTATGCCACCCTAAAATAAACACAATAATTAGTAAAAATTTGAATAAAAACGAAACAATTTTAATGTGTCTAGTGACATTTATAAAAACTCAAATATGATGATAGTTTAACTTTACCATCCTAAAATAAATAAACACAATAAATAAACACAATAGATACCAAAAATTTAAATAAAAGCGAAATATGTTTTTAATGTGTAAAGTTATTTTAATTTCTCATTGGTGCTGGTTGAAAGTTGTTGTCTCATCTTCTTATTTTTTATTGAGCCTAAACGAAACCATATGTATAAAAGTCGTGAAACAAAATATAATTGTGTATTTTTGAACAAAAGAAAAAGTAAAGAACAAACGTCAAATATAATATTATATTATAAAAAATATTGTCAAAATATATAAATTCACATTAATATTTGTAACATTGTTTGATAATTGACAATCACATAAACTAATTAAAGGATTAACACCTCCGTAATTTGTTTACTTTGCATTAAACAGAGACACGCGCCCAATGATTGGATTAATATGATTTATGATCGGTCTTTTATAGGTAATCATACATTGTCATAAGTAACGGTTTGAGAACTTTGGCATAACAGCACTTATTCGGACTAATAGTCAACCACAAAAAATGAAACATTTATGTTGAATACAATTTTTCTTCTAATAAAAAATAATAAAAAAAAGGTAAGAAATTAAACAATTCTGTCGAACCCACAACATTTAAAAAAATAATACAATAACGTATATATATGAACCTCAACCTCCATATCTTGTGGTATGCGGACACATTCTGCACAGTGGAAGATGATGTCGACTTCTTCATTGACCATCAGGCGGTAATCAGTAATTGATATACCTGAAATAACAAAAAATTAAAATATAACATATATTTCTTTACAGTCAAGTAATATTAACACACTGATAAAAAGATTAAAGGCCGTTGTGAGGTGACCTATAGTTGTTAATTTCTGTATCATTTGGACTCTGATGGATAGTTGTCTCATTGGGAATCATACCGCAATCATACCACATCTTCTTTTTATATCTATTAATTGATACCTATTGTCCATTTATTGGACAAATGTGTAATGCAAATAACACTAATACAGATTTAATTCTTATCAGGGAAGGGTCGTAACCCAAATTAAAGTAAAACAAAATGTATCAAATATGATCGAAAGTACGAAATATGATTCAAAGGAAAAACTAAATTAATAATAAATTTGTAAATACCTGTATTGCAAAGCCTGTGTTGCCATTTATCACAATCTTCACATTGGAGAGCATGTTGTCTTGGTCGGACTTGCTGGTCACATAGCACACAAGGGTACGACATTTTTTTTTTTTTTTTTTTTTTTTTTTTTTTTTCTTTCTAAATGAGCACTCAGACTGATGGGTTTGGAAGACAATTTTAAAACGATAATCGCAATAATCGCAATATGACTTAACTTTTTACTAATACAGTAATATGATTAGTATATAATATTAATAATTAATAGCTGTTAAAGAGTGATGAACATATATGCATAGAAAGAAGCTGGATTTTGTGCTTTATTTATTAACGGATGTCTAGTGAGTTAAAAAAGCTATATTTAACCAATAATTTAAAAACAATTTATTCATAATAAAAAATATTGGGATGCAGGCCTCAACCTTCATTCTCATGTTGGTGGAAGAGGTATATGTGGCCAAAATTTTGTCATCATTGTGCTCCGAACATTAAAGTATTTTATTGGAAAAAAAATATATAACATATACACACAAATTATAATAATAAGTAACATATTTTACTAAGTAATATTGTTTTTATCTAAATATATATCTCTATTTCTATGAAATGTGGTGTTAAGAGTATGTATTAAACCACCTGAATTGTTTACATAACTGATTTGATAAATTGAATAAACATATGCATACATAGATGGGAAAAGTTCCTGTGGTATGTTAAATAACAAACAGTGTAATTCATTTAAAACAAAAGTTTCATCATTTATTTCTATTCTAATGAAGTCATTTATATATTTTCGGAATAGTCTTAATTTTTTACAATGTAGCAGTAAATGATTTAGTGTTTCATTTTCCGAGTTACAGAAAAAGCATATCGGAAAAACGTTACTATAATTTCGTCTTTTTTGATTATCTTTAGTAGGAAGAGCATTATGCACAACTCTATAAATAAAATCTTGCTGGTAATTGCTTTTGATATTCCTAATATTACTCCATATATCTGTAAAATCGACATAGCTAAACTTTATTTCAATTTTATGTTTATGATTATCAATTTCGAGAATTTTCTTATAAATATTTTTGGGGTTTATACTTTGTAGATCAATTTTATTCTTATGATTTATTAAGAGAGCTTTTAATTTTGTATAAACTCTTGGTAAGATCATAGTATGTTGATATTTATTATTTCCTAATTCTGCATTAAACTCCCTTAATGTGTAACCTAAGTAATATATCATAAAACATGTCCAAACAGATGTATTTCCTTGTAAAAAACAAGTTGCTCTTTGGAGAAGCATGGCATCTATTTTCAGATTTATATACGGTATTTGTTGTCCACCTCTATCATACATTTGTGATAGAGACTTTCTATTTATATATTCCGAGTTACTCCTTCCCCAAAAGAAAGTGTAAATATATCTATTTATTTGTGTGATATATTCAGGTAAAGGGGACACAACTCTAGCAACAAATAAGATTTTACTTATGATATAGGTATTTATAACAATAAGTTTATGTTTAAAATTTAGCTTTCTATTTTCCCATTTTTTTACTGTATTTCCTATACTATGAATAATGGGTAGCCAACTTTGACTCTGACTCGACTTACCAAACCAAATGCCCAGTGTTTTTACGCTCTCCTTTGTTAAAAGTTTTAAACAAGCGTCTTCTTCTGGGGCATTACAAATATTTAATATTTCTGTTTTGTTTTTATTTATCTTTGCTCCTGATGCTTTACCAAATTTTTCAAATTCATTCATAAATAAGTAATAATCTTTAATATCTGTTGTTATTGTTGTACAATCATCAGCATGTTGGAAAAGTTTTATTGGATCTTTTAAATTTGGAATGTTAATGCCTTTTATGTTTTTATTTCTTCTTATTGAGCTTGCCAGTGTTTCAATAGCTAAGGCATATAAATTCATAGAGAGCGGACAGCCTTGTCTAACTGATCTTGTAATTAAAATTTCTTCTGTTAACTGACCGTTGACTTGTATTTTACTTTTTATATCTTTATATAGTATCTTAATCCATCTTACGAATTCTACTGGTAGGTTCATTTTCTTTAAAACTTTAATAAGAAATTCATGTTTAATCTTGTCGAATGCTTTTTCTTGGTCAAAATTTATTAAAAAACCTTTTATATCGTTCAAATTCATATGGTCGAAAATGTCTGAAATCGAGATAATATTATCAAAAATATTTTTTTCTTCGCCAGCTCCTGTTTGTTTTATATCAACTAGTTTATTTATTACTTTAGATAATCTTTTAGCTAAAGTTTTTGTGATTAATTTATAATCAAAGCATAATAAGCTTATAGGTCTCCATTGTTTTAGGTCTTTTTTATCCCCTTTATTTTTATAATTTAATGTGATTATACCCATTTTCATTGTTTCGGTTAATTCCCCTTTTAAGTATATATTATTTACAATTTCAACAACTTCATCCCCAATTACATTCCAAAATTTTAGATAAAACTCTTTACCTAAGCCATCTATACCTGGGGATTTATTGTTTTCGAAATCTTTAATATTATTTAGACATTCTTCTTTGCTTATAAATTGGTTTAAAACTGACCAATCTTCTTCTTTTAATTCATTTAATTCTATTTTCCCTAGATATTCATCAACCTTTTGATCATTAAAGCCATCAGAAGTATATAGCTCAGAATAAAAATCTAGAATTATTTGTAATATTGAATTTTTATCGTCAGTAGCTTTATTGTTTTTATCAAGTAATGATTTTATTTCCTTCTTTGTGCCTCTTTTTTCTTCTGCTATTTTAAAGATTTCGATATTTTTGATATCTTCTTTATAAAAACACTCACGTGATCTGATTAATGTACCTATTTTCTCTTTTGTTTCAATTGCTATTATTTCGTCCTTAATTGTATTTATTATAGAGCAGTTTTGAGAGGGTTTTGCTTCTTCAGCTAAAAGTGAGTCATATAACTTATTCAACTTTGATTTACTAATTTTTGCTTGAACCCTTGAGAAATTTATTGTTGTTTCTTTTATTTGTTTTTTTAAGAGGTCCCAACCTTTTAGAGGGTCATATTTCAGTTTATCTTCTTTCCATTGTTTGATAATATTTGATATTAATACGGTATATTTTTCATTTTCAAGAAGACTATTATTCATTTTCCAAAACCCACGACCCCATTTTTGCCGTTTATATTGTATGTTAATTTGAACCATTTTATGATCTGACTTTTTATATGGAATATGTTTAATTTCACTTATTTTATTAATAAATTCATTATCTGCATAAAACCTGTCAATTCTAGTACGTGAACCAGAGATGTTGTAGCATGTAAAATTTGCCTTGTCTTTATGAATTTCTCTATAAACATCTTTAATTTTCAGAGTATCTTTGATACTTTTAAATTTATCAAGTATATATTTGTTAAGTCTACAATTCATGTTATTTGAATCTATTTTGTCTTCTATGAAATTAAAATCTCCAGTCAATATATATTTATTTTTTGAACTATATTGTTCTACATTTGAGACATAGTTTAGTAGAATGTCATAAAATAATCGTTGTTCCTCCCTCAAACCACATTGTGGTGCATAAAGGTTCAGAAGATTTATGACAGTATCATTATAGACGTAGCTATTGTGGATTAGTCTACCTTTTAGCGGTGTTGGAACCCTATGAGATTTAAAAAGTTTTAAATCTTTATTTACTATTGTTATGACACCTGTAGATCTACTTACACCATTTGAAAAATCTACATTTTTATTAAATTTTTGTTTTATATCTTGTATAACATCTGGCGACATATAACCAGTTTCCTGTAAACAGATGATGTCTATATTTCTATTATCATCTAATATTTCATAAATTTTGTTTTCAAAACCATTTCTAATGTTCAATGTAAAAAGAAGCATATTAATGTAATTATATATGAAAAAATACAGTAAACATATTATCAATATATGAGAGTGATTGTTATAATTAGACATTTTAAGAGTTATGTGGGAGTGGGTTTAGAAATTGCAGGACTAATGTTACTGCTTTTTTGCGTCTGAGTCTTTGCTAGTTTTTGATCTTTCCCCGTTTGAACAGAACAAGGGTACGACATGATGAACAGCAATTTCCCAAATGATGGTCACCGACATTTCTGGTTACTTTTATAAAGCAAGGTCGGTACATCAAAAAGACTGCTCAAACAGCTTGTAATTTTACAAGAATTTCACTACCAAATGTATATATAGTAGTAATATACCATATGAAGTGCAAGACTTGTCATTATTTTTACTTATGTATGCTGATGATATGATTTTATTTTCTGATTCAGTTATTGGCTTGCAAGATATGTTAGACACATTATTATTATATACTTGTAAATGGGGTTTGACTGTAAATATTGCCAAAACAAAAATTATGGTATTTAGAAACGGAGGTTTTGTAAAAGACGAAGAAATTTGGTATTATGATGGCAATGCTATTGACATAGTGGATGAATTTTGTTACCTTGGTGTACTGTTAAATTTTAACGGTAAATTTGTTAAAGCTCAAAAACATTTAGCTGAGCAAAGTAGAAAAGCTGTTTTTGGTTTAAAGTCGAAGGTTTCGTCATTGTATTTGAATGTTTTTACATATTTGAATTTATTTGATACTTACATTAGCAGTATTTTATGTTATGGTTGTGAAATATGGGGCTTCCATAAAGCTCCAAATATTGAAAAAATACAACTTGATTTTTGCAAAAACATATTAGGTGTCAAACAATGTACAACAAATGTTATGGTTTATTTTGAATTGGGTAGATATCCTTTGATATATTTTAGAAAGTACAAAATAGTGAAGTACTGGTTAAAATTGTTATCCACAAGCAACTGTATTCTTAAAAACTGCTACAGGGAACAACTGTTTAATTTCTGTAATATTAGAAGCAGTTGGATTTATCAACTACAACAATTATTATTTAACTTAGGTTTAAATGAGATCTGGTATAACCAAGACAATTTGATTATTGATACAAATTTATTATTATTTGTAAAAACAAGGATATATGATCAAGCAAAACAGACTTTGAATGATCAACTGAACGTTTCATCCAAGTGTTATTTATATAAATATATTGTCAATAATGTATGTTTACAGAATTATCTAACTAAACATATGAATTTTAGAGTGTATTTAACTCGCCTTAGATTGTCATCTCATAATTTGTTTGTTGAAGTAGGCCGTTATCATGGGGTAAATAGGTTAGATAGAAAGTGTACTCTTTGTACTTTGAATATCACTGAAGATGAATTCCATTTTGTTTTACAATGTGAAAGCTATAGAGACTTGAGGAGACAGTTTATTAAACCTTATTATTATAGACGTCCATCGTCGTTCAAATTAGTGCAACTTCTCAGCACTGAAAATGTAAAAGATTTACGTAATTTGTGTAAATTCTTGTTTAATGCACTTAATCATAGGACCAAACTGTTATTGGTCAATACTTGATATTTATTTGCTTCTCTGATGTATTATGTCATGTTGTGTTATAGAAATGTATTTGTATTTATTGCACTGATAAGCATAATGTGCTTAAAGTAATAAAGAATTGAAATTGTATGTTTTCACTCCGCTTGAACTCAGCTTGGGAGTTGTGTTTTTATAGTGATCTTGAATTGTATTTCCTTTACAATTTCTTGACAAAAGCATAATTAATACTTGTGTTCATCAAAGAGGTAATAATAAACAATCAACAATCTCTTCTTAAATTTCCAACTTAATCATTACTTGATTACAGCTGATTACCTTGTTTTATATTTCAAAACTTAACTCATTGTTTTAATTATGACAGAAATTAGTCTCCCATTCGGATATAGTCATTAATATTTGTTCATTTCGTTCTATTTGCTATACGCAAGATATCAAACAATCATTTAGAAAACAATATGATATTTTAATATTTTATTAGATTAAACACATTCATTTACGTAAACATATAATGAGTAAACAAATGATATAACAAAAATTAAGATGAAAAATAATGTAAAAACAGTATAATTTATTTAAAAGTTATAATAACCATCTATAACTATCAAAATAATTCATCTATAACATTTAAAAAAAAAAAAAAAAACCATGGACGATACGTCTTTACAAAGTATGGCCGTTTTTGTACTATGGCCGTTTCATCTTTTCGGGGTATGGCCGTTTCATCCTATGGCCGTCATGGTAGTATGGCCGTTACGTCTTGCATCGCAAATTCGGAGATGGAATTTTGACATTGCAGGTCCAATTATTGACGCTGTAGTGAAAAACAATGTGTAATTCTTAAATTTGATGAACAGATCTTGGAAAATACATCGAAAGAAGATATAGAAGTTTAAATTACAGATGCAGATGAGTATAATTTAGATCTTGAAACTCATTTACGCCTATATCAGAACTTAGCACAAGCAGTTACTCGTACATGTACAGAATTATCTCACGAAAGCATCTCAAACACAATCCCCGTCATGAACATGCATGAAGTCAATTCTGAAACCCGTCCTGTTATGAAGACAGAATTCATCCTAAGATATTCGTCACAAACAAGTTCACTGTCAAGTCAAAATCACCACTTGCCGAAGCTAACCCTACACACTTCTTCTGAGGATATTCTTGAGTGGCAATACTTTTGAGGGTCGTTTCAAACCATCATTCACATGATTATTGATACAGCTAGGTTGATTTCAATAAATGATTTGTTATTTTGTATTTGAAAGAATTAACATTTGTAATATTTCTTAACGGTATTGGGAAATTATTCCACAAGGATGGTCCAGAATACATAAAAGATTTTTTGAACAATTCTGTTTTTGGTTTATGGAGTATGAGGTTTCCTTGAACAGCATTTCTCAAGGGGTATGGATAGCTGTCTGAAACATAATGAAACTTGTTAGTAAGATATGATGGGGCATCATTTTTAATGCACTTAAATGTCATCACTAATTTATGATATTTTATTCTCTGTTCAACTGTCATCCAGTTTAAGTATTTGAATAAGGGTGCAGAAGGAGCGAATGGGTCTGTTTCTAGTATTAATCTAGCAGCCCTCTTTTATAATTTTAATATCCTTTTTAAACTCTCACTGTTACAACTACTCCACACTATACAACAATAATCAATTAGTGGCAAAGTATAACCATTATAGAATAATTTTCTGCAGTCTAGATTAAGATTTTTTTTAAATTTTAATAGTAGATATAGTCTAGATAATATTTTGAGCAGATCACATCAATTTGGTTTGTCCGTGTGAGGGAAGGGTCAATTTTAATGCCTAAAAGACTTTCGCATGTGGAAGATTGTATCACTTGATTGTTAACAGTTAAACAACTCTCATTGTAATGTGGCATTGATCTTTGCTTCGTTCCAATAATCATATGTTTTGTTTTATTTTTATTGATGAACATATTGTTATCATTGCACCATTCCTCTACACCATGTAAATCTTCTTGTACCTTTGACTGTACAGTTTGATAACAATTACCAGAAAGATGTAAAGTTGAATCATCAGCATATAAATCAGTGCAACAATTTTTCATATAAATAGGAAGGTCGTTTATGTATAATATAATCAGAAGGGGGCCTAATATGGAGCCTTGGGGACACCATACTTGATATAAAGTTTTTCAGAATGATCATTACCAATTTGTACTTGTTGAGTTCTTTCATTCAAATATGATTTAGAAAAAGAAACATTAGTATTATCAAATCCATAAATTTCAAGTTTTTTACAGAGAATATCATGATCTACTACATCAAAAGCTTTCTTAAAATCCAACAGGACTGCTAAGTTGATATCACCATCATTAATATCCTGTATCCATTTATCTATGATATTGATAAGGGCAGTTTGGCAAGAATGTTCTTGTCGAAACCCAGACTGTGCTGGGTGTAAAAGATCTAATCTTTTTAGGTACTCATACAAATGTTTTGAAACATGCTTTTCTAAAAGTTTTGATAAAACGGGAAGTACAGAAATTGGCTTTGGATTTTCAAATATGTTGTCATCGAGCACCACTGAAGAGACATTCATTGTTAGAATGCACATCTGACACAGAAAAATTGGTACTGTAAAAAGGCGTTTATGTAACACAACAATCTTGTGTACACAAAAGGGGAACGTTAGATAAGATTTTAATCAGATATTACCAGATGTTCCGCAGGGCACAGCTTTATACGAACACAGGGGCTGAACCCTGAACAGTTGGGGTAAGCATGGACACAACATTCAAGCTGGATGCAGCTCTGAATTTGGATTGTGATTAAATAGTTGACACAGCATAGGTTTGACACAGAATGAATGTGGTCTAGTGAACTTAAAAAATTTCCTTAAATTGCAATGAGATCATTCTTACATGTTGGTCTGGCATGTCCAAATTGCAGTATTAAATGCATGTATAATTTCTGAATTAACAGTATTTTAATTTTTAATGAATCTTTTTACTATTTGCAAACCTATATTTCTGATTTGAACACAAAATAACAATATAAACATCAAGTTGTCCTACACAGCTACTTTTGCATAGGTACTATTTCTGTACTAAAAATCTGTAGTACTGGAAGTTTACTTTTAATATAGTTTTATTTTGTTACTTTAAAATTATTGTATTATTTAGGTACCTGTATTTTACAGTACTTAATTTAGGTACTACAGATTTTTGGTTACTACCGTTACATTTTCAGCATTTTGAAAGTTTTTCTATTTCAAATCTCTTAATATTATGTTTTTCAAAAATAAAATATTTATTATTTCTGTACAAAAATATTTAGTACAAATCAAGTACTGTAAAATACAAGTACCTAAATATGACAATAATTTTAAAGTAAAGAAATAGTACTAAATATTAAAATTAAATTTCCAGTACTACATATTTTTAGTACAGAAAAAGTACTTATGCAATAGTAGCTGTGTAGTCAATGCATTATTCTAACAATGCTCTATGCCAAAATCAAAAATTATACAAATATTGTGTGTAATGTCATTGCATAAAAAAAATCTGTTCAGCTAATCTTTACTTATCATATGGCATAGAAGTGCAGACCGACAAAAATTCAGACAGAAATTTAGGACACCACCAATAAAAGTTGGCAGGGCAATGATAATAAAGAAGACTATTATATCAAATGATTTATTGCATTGTGATGTGCATGATAAATTGACCATCACACAAATAATTGCAAAATATTACATGCAATACATTTATATCAATATGAAATTGTGTGACCATCTTAATATCACATAAAATAATTTACAACAAGACAATAATCTGATAGTACAATTCTACAAATAACATAGTTCCAACTTTATTGCTGAATTTATTAGAGCAGTAAGATAAACCATTAATAAGGTCAACATTTTGTTGCATTGTTTCATTTATTGAGTTTCTGAAACCAACAAAATGAACTATGCATTAAAAATCCATGTAATGCAGTTATTAAATCTTATTTGATAGATGAACTTTATTGATAACAATTTTAATTCTCTCTAATAGGGAAAGCACTATTTTGGTTTTGTCTATGGTTTGTTTCTGCACAATAGCATATATATCATGGTACCAAAAAGGAACCAGATGCTCCGCAGGGCGTAGCTTTATACGACCGCAGAGGTTGAACCCTGAACGGTTGGGGCAAGTATGGACACAACATTCAAGCTGGATTCAGCTCTAAATTTGGATTGTGATTAAATAGTTGACACAGCATAGGTTTCTGACACAGAATGAATGTGTTCTAATGAACTTAAAATTTTTGTTTTCTCTTAGAGCAATTCACTATGCTGTTGAATATTAATCCTCTCAAAAAAATGTTTGAAGAAATTTTCTTTTTTATTTATGAAATTTCAAATGAGAAAAATTGGACCCAATTTTTTTAATCACATCCCCCTTTCCCTTATTCCAAAACTAATCTCAATTAAAATTTCTAATGGAGTTTGCAACAATAACTACTCATTTAAATACATCATAAAATATTAAGATGTAAAAAAACTGCTTGTTATCACTGAATGGTAAAGATTATTTTAATTTATCAGTTGGTAGTAAAAAGTTATTATACATTGTATATTGTATATAACAAAGATTTAAGTTGATTCTGGACAAAGAAAGATAACTCCAATTAAAAAAAAATCTTGCTATTGCACAATATTTTGCAATTAGATATTTCTTGCTTACTATTCTGGACAAAGAAAGATAACTCTAATTAAAAAAAAAATTGCTATTTCACAATATTGTGCAATTAGATATTTCTTGCCATTGCACAATACTGTGCAATTGAAAAGACTTGCTATTGCACAATACTTAATATAATAATTTTAGATCCTGATTTGAACCAACTTGAAAACTGGGCTCATAATAAAAAATCTAAGTACATTTTTGGATTCAGCATATCAAAGAACCCCAAGATTTCTATTTTTGTTAAAATCAGACTAAGTTTAATTTTGGACCCTTTGGACTTTAGTGTAGACCAATTTGAAAACAGGACCAAAAATGAAGAATATACATACACAGTTAGATTTGGTATATATCAAAGAACCCCATTTATTCAATTTTTGATGAAATCAAACAAAGTTTAATTTTGGACCCCGATTTGGACCAACTTGAAAACTGGGCCAATAATCAAGAATCTAAGTACATTTTTAGATTCAGCATATCAAAGAACCTAACTGATTCATTTTTTGTCAAAATCAAACTAAGTTTAATTTTGGACCCTTTGGACCTTAATGTAGACCAATTTGAAAACGGGACCAAAAGTTAAGAATCTACATACACAGTCATGACAGTTAGATTCGGCATATCAAAGAACCCCAATTATTCAATTTTGATGAAATCAAACAAAGTTTAATTTTGGACCCTTTGGGCCCCATATTCTGTTGGGACCAAAACTCCCAAAATCAATACCAACCTTCCTTTTATGGTCATAAACCTTGTGTTTAAATTTCATATATTTCTATTTACTTATACTAACGTTATGGTGCGGAAACCAAGAAAAATGCTTATTTGGGTCCCTTTTTGGCCCCTAATTTCTAAACTGTTGGGACCTAAACTCCCAAAATCAATACCAACCTTCCTTTTGTAGTCATTAACATTGTGTTTAAATTTCATTGATTTCTATTTACTTAAACTAAAGTTATTGTGCGAAAACCAAGAATAATGCTTATTTGGGCCCTTTTTTGGCCCCTAATTCTAAACTGTTGAAACCAAAACTCCCAAAATCAATCCCAACCGTTCTTTTGTGGTCATAAACCTTGTGTCAAAATTTCATAGATTTCTATTAACTTAAACTAAAGTTATAGTGCGAAAACCAAGAAAATGCTTATTTGGGCCCTTTTTGGCCCCTAATTCCTAAAATGTTGGGACCAAAACTCCCAAAATCAATACCAACCTTCCTTTTGTGGTCATAAACCTTGTGTTAAAATTTCATAGATTTCCATTCACTTTTACTAAAGTTAGAGTGCGAAAACTAAAAGTATTCGGACGACGACGACGACGACGACGCCAACGTGAAAGCAATATACGACGAAAATTTTTTCAAATTTTGCAGTCGTATAAAAAGGTAAGATGACCTATTTAATAATGATATTATACTACATCATTGATTAAGGCCAAGGTTTTGTTAATGTATATTCATAAAGGCAGTTAAAAAATCAAACACACATGGATAGGAAGAGGGCATGGGAGGCACTGTTTTAAAGACCCCAACTTCCATTTGACTTTGAATTTGCTGGAGAAAAATATATTAAAATGAAAAATTGAAAAACCTTTAATTTCAAAAAGAAAAGTACAGGGCCCTTTAATAAGACACATGTTTTTTTCCTCCATCTAAAATGCAATTTCATTTTGCTTAATTTATCATTTGCCCACATGATTTCACTTCTGAATTTTTTCCTGGTAGTATAATTTATAGTTAAATACACCACAGTATTCAGATCTATGTTTTTAAATATCAAAATGTACAACAATAGTTACAGGATTCAATTGTCTACTATATAGATATCTACTAGATTATTTAGAGCATTCATGAAGACAATCAAAAAGCAATAATACTGACATAGACAAACATGTATATCCTGATTAAATACTTGTAGAGTAGACAAAATATTTATAATGTAATATCACACGAGAAGATGATTTATAATAACAAAAAATAATGAAACTTACTGTTCTCTTATAATATATTTGTTCAATAGTTCAATGTGTCAAATTAGTACTAAGAAAATCTTTGACATTTCGTTCAGTGCTATTCCATTAAAATGTACATAGGAGGGTAGGAAGGGAATTTCCAAATATCCCTTCAACCAAGAACCATTTTTTAGATAATTTTGCATGATGGTATTAGAAACTAGAGGCTCTAAAGAGCCTGTGTCGCTCACCTTGGTCTATGTGCATATTAAACAAAGGACACAAATGGATTCATGACAAAATTGTATTTTGGTGATGGTGATGTGTTTGAAGTTCTTACTTTACTGAATGATTTTGCTTCTTACAATTATATCTATAATGAACTTTGCCCATTAGTAACAGAGAACTATATTTGGTAAAAATTTACATAAATTTACCAAATTAATGAAAATTGTTAAAAATTGACTATAAAGGGCAATAACTCCTTAAGGGGTCAATTGACCATTTAGGTCATGTTGACTTATTTGTAGATCTTACTTTGCTGAACATTATTGCTGTTTACAGTTTATCGCTATCTATAATAGTATTCAAGATAACCAAAAACGTCAAAAGTTCTTTAAAAATTACCAATTGGAGGGCAGCAACCCAACAACCAGTTGTCCAATTCATCTGAAAAATTCAGGGCAGATAGATATTGACTTGATTAACAATTTAACTTCTTGTCAGATTTGCTCTAGATGCTTTGGTTTCATAGTTATAAGCCAGAAACTGCATTTTACCCCTATGTTCTATTTTTAGCCGTGGCGGCCATCTTGGTTGAATGGCCAGGTCATCGGACACATTTTTCAAACTAGATACCCCAAAGATGATTGTGGCCTAGTAGTTTCAGTGGAGATTTTGTAAAAGATTACTTAGATTTATGAAAAATGGTTAAAAATTGACTATAAAGGGCAATAACTCCTAAAGGGGTCAACTGACCATTTTGGTCATGTTGACTTATTTGTAGATCTTACTTTGCTGAACATTATTGCTGTTTACAATTTATCTCTATCTATAATAATATTCAAGATAATAACAAAAAACAGCAAAATTTCCTCAAAATTACCAATTCAGGGGCAGCAACCCAACAACCGATTGACCGATTCATCTGAAAATTTCAGGGCAGATAGATCTTGACCTGATAAACATTTATATCCCCATGTCAGATTTCCTCAAAATGCTTTGATTTTTGAGTTATAAGCCAAAAACTGCATTTTACCCCTATGTTCTATTTTTAGCGGTGGCGGCCATCTTGGTTGGTTGACCAGGTCACGCCACACATTTTTTAAACAAGATACCCCAAAGATGATTGTGGCCAAGTTTGAATTAATTTGGCCCAGTAGTTTCAGAGGAGAAGCTTTTTGTAAAAGATTACTTTAATTTACGAAAAATGGTTAAAAATTGACTATAAAGGGCAATAACTCCTAAACGGGTCAACTGACCATTTTGGTCATGTTGACTTATTTGTAGATCTTACTTTGCTGAACATTATTGCTGTTTACAGTTTATCTCTATCTATAATAATATTCAAGATAATAACCAAAAACAGCAAAATTTCCTCAAAATTACCAGGGGCAGCAACCCAACAACCCATTGACCGATTCATCTGAAAATTTCAGGGAAGATAGATCTTGACCTGATAAACATTTTTATCCCCATGTCAGATTTCCTCAAAATGCTTTGGTTTTTGAGTTATAAGCCAAAAACTGCATTTTACCCCTATGTTCTATTTTTAGCGGTGGTGGCCATCTTGGTTGGTTGACCAGGTCACGCCACACATTTTTTAAACTAGATACCCCAATGATGATTGTGGCCAAGTTTGGTTTGATTTGGCCCAGTAGTTTCAGAGGAGAAGATTTTTGTAAAAGTTAACGACGACGACGACGACGGACGACGGACGCCGGACGCCAAGTGATGAGAAAAGCTCACTTGGCCCTTCGGGCCAGGTGAGCTAAAAAATAAAATCACAAAAATACTGAACTCAGAGGAAAATCCAATCAGAAAGTCCATAATCACCTGGCAAAATCAAATGACAAAACACATAAAAAACGAATGGACAAGAATCATTGTGTAACAATTGTAAAAGGAATAATTTAACAGAACACAAAAAACATCTATCTACAAACACATTCATTGATTCGCGTGTCTGATGTCAGAAAATTTTATACATCACATAAATTTGTTGTTCAATCTATATACATGTACATAGACACATACTGAAAAAAGACTTATGACCAACATTCAATAATTAAAGTTCCCATCCTACCCTCCCACATACATTTTAATGGAATAGTCCTCACCAGCCCTATTTGTAATGACATAATGTCAGCATAGATACAAATGTTATAGTCCATACAGGTCACCAATTTTAAAACATAGTTGCTATTCAAGTTTACACACTTTAATATCAAGAGTTTTTTTCTTTTAACTTAGAATTTTTAATAGCTACATGTTCAAAAAAATATGATAACTAGGACTTGGTGTGACATAATGACAACCACCTATAGTTGACTCTTAGAAATGATGGATTTCTGTGGATAAATTATCTACCAGTATAATTTTTTTTTAAAACCCTGGAATTTTGTCCAAAATTTGTCCTAAATTCAATAAATACAAAAATGATTTCATTTCCAACACACCCACAATTGCGATTTTGTACTTGTATATGACAAATCAAGTCTTTTGAGCAAGGCATTACTATGGATATTTGGTGAAAAACATATGAATAGAAGTGGATCTTTGGTTTTTGTCAATGAAACATCAACTCGAAAAAAACCAACATGTTAAGATGTCAATAAATGGTCTTCAAAAAAGAATATTTGAATATGAATATTATCGAAACTTAATTATTTATTCAAAAAGGAGATCAAAAGATTTATTTCTCGTCCGTTTTCCAACACAAGAGACTGTAAAACCATAACAAACAAATTTAAAACATTGTAAGCATTTCTATGATAATTTTCTTTCTTCATCAATTCATTCTTCTTCAATTATTTCTTTCTAAAAATGCATTATCTGGCGCAAATATATACATATATTTCAACATTACTTAGCATACAAAATAAATAATAGATCTTATTTATGGATAAGAAAATTTAGAAAACTAGCTTTTATAGTTCAATCTAAAATTTAGAACATAATTGTCTAGTTTTTGCAAAGAATCTGACTATTGACAATAATAAAGCTAAAAATTAAAATATTGATAAATTATCACAATTTATGAATCAAGTATAACATTATTGCATAAGACAATAATTTCACCAAATTGATTATAAAAATTGTAATTTGAAATTATTTCTCAGACAAAAAAAAACTTAATGTCCCCTCCACTACTGCGGGGGCATAAAAAGATCTATTAGGTATGCTTGAAAATATTAACTGTAGCTTAAGTTGAAGTGTGAGTATATAATTATATTCCCTAGGTTTGATAATTACAACTATGTATTCTTTCTTGATCTCTTCTACATAATGCTGATACTCCCTCAATCACTAATTCAATCTGGTTTCCTTTGTTATATATAAGTAGCCTAAATATCAACATAATACAAGATATAACAAATAGTTCTCCAAGTTAATATATAACATATTAAAACTTACTAAATCATAACGTAATGGCAATGATAAACAATATGTACAATTCAAGATATAATTATAACAAGCAACAAATTTGTAATCGTATAACAAATGAAAATAATGCCATCGTGAAAAAATGAATAAAATGATTGATTTATGACAATCAGATGTCTAATGCTATAAATGATGTATATGTATTGATAAAGCTATAAGTTTTTATTTTCTACAAGTTTTAAAATAATAATACAATAGCCGATATATTCGTTTAGCCGATATCTGATTAGGTGGAGTCTACTATATATACATTGTATTAAAATTGTAAGCATGTCAACACAAAATATTACAAAATAAATTCAAATGATAGATGTAAATAACATGTATATGGGTTCTGACAATTTTAAAGACAAAAACAGATCCCGTGTTTAGAGACTTTTCAGATTTGTTTTGTATATAAGTAGGGATAGACATGGGTACCATTTTCTCTTCATTTACTCCTTTCACAATTCATTTACTTTTTACTTATTTCAACTTTGAATTATTTTGAATTATGGAATTTGTATAATTTCTTCTCCTTGAATTTTTAAATATATTCCATGTATATTGTGCATTTTAATGTTTTGTGCGGCACACAACATTTTCTATTTTAGAGAAGATAGCACCTTTTCAATAGAATGTACTGTGCAGCGCTTAACACTATCTATTCAAAATACATTGTATGGAAAGTTTTATGAACCACTAAAAACATTATAAAACAGAATAAACAGAATAAACATGGAATGTATTAAAAAAAAAGCACAAGAAATTATTAACCATAATTAAAAAAAATAATTCCAAGATGAAATAATAGCCTGTTTTTCTCTCTTCCTGTTATCTTCTGACACTTTTCTATATCTCCAATTACCCAGCCTATCCTTTCAATAAATGAATAAAAGTTGTCCTACATTCAAACAAGACAGAATTACATAAATTCAGATCTTCAATAATGCCAACTTACACTGATTAAGTTGCTAGAACACACCATCACATTTTTCCACTCACAAAAAAAATGGCAGACAGCATGGGGATCTTTCATCAGAAATAAATCAACATGAGATCTCATTAATACTGGTTTAAATAAAATACATGTGACTAGAAATGTTCATCTAAAGTACTGACTGTAAAACAAATTATTTCCTCTCAAATGTTTTTTTCGTGTTTAGCCCTTTCTAGCTGACTCCACAGCCATCTCTTTTCACGATTTCTTATTTTCTAGATGTATTCATATAAGATGATAAAGAAAGTTTGAAGTTTTAAATTTTTGCAACAATTTATGTTGACATTATTTTTTTAATGGCCTAAAAATAAATTACTCAAGAAAATAAGTTGGTTTACAGTACTGGAAAATACCAATGTATTCAAAGAAACTAAAATTATTTACTAGATTTCCGTAAAAAAACAACAACATTAAACAAGAGAAATCATTCATCCGACAAGTTTAAAGTTTAAACCCATACTGTTCTTTAATTGAAATAAAAAAAAACCACAAAAAACTCGACATTATGAATGTACTAATCTAATCGAAACTTATAAAAGCTATCAGTTAATTTCTTATATTTACTGGCAATTCTGAATACAATGCATTCTATTATAAACTAGCTAAGGAGGAATTTTAGGATATATACTTATCAGAGAGGTAGATACAAAATATAAGTAGGTTTGAAATATTTCAAGCCAGACGGTGAGAGGGTTTTAATTATAGCCAGTCAAGGTCGTTAAAAACACACATCATCATCAAGGTAAAATAAATTTTGATTTGCACTTATTGAAGTTATACACACTAACACAACATTTCCTGTATATTTAATATTTAGATTCTCTGAACTACATTTTCCATCAATTTGAAAAAAGATTTTGAATGGCAAGTGTCAAAATTTATTAATATTTTTTCCTTACATCAAAACATGCATGTTCAAAATTGACATGCACAAGTCATACATTCCATAAAATCTAATGCAATAGCTGTAGATTAAGACCCCGCTGAGGGAGACCCTCATGGGTAGTCAAGGTTACCTATCGTAGTACTGATTTCAATGTTTATTCAGAAAAAAGTTACTAGTGATTAATTCATTTCAAATCATTTCTTTGAAAACAATAATACCAAATTCATCCTAAATAAAGATTAAGAACCTTGCCTTTCTGCCAAATGGGTAATCTAATAGTCTGAGAAATTAGTATCTGTAATAAGCTGATTCTTTTACAGCTATTTGGTCTTTAAAAAAAATCTGTTTTAGTAATTCCATCAAAAACATGGCCTGCATTTAATTTTAGAATCTTAATCAAAACCATTTCATGTGAGCATACCCGCCAACTGTCACTATTTGCGGGGGATTTCCCCCATGGAGGCTCCCAAGTGGAAATTTTGTAAGAGCAATTTTGTCCACTATTTTAAATAAAACAATTAATTTAACAATGGTTATGAGCTTGTTCAAGCACGAAGAAGCCAAAAAAACACAATAGAATATATTTGAAGGCCCCCTTGAAGATTTTGTAGGACTATAAGAACCATCTTTCACTTAAAACCCCCATGGGCATTTTGAAAAGTTGCCAGGTATGTGTGAGAATAAAATAACACATTAGAAAATTGTCTAGCACCAACTAAATAGAGAACAGACTTGTTTAAATTTGACCTATGATACTTAAATTGTCTAATTTCCACGAAAGACATTCCCTTATGAAAATAAATGCCCAAATCACAATAAACGCATACATGTACATCAGCATTCTTACAAAGGAAAATACACTGATTGCATTTAAATAAAATATAAAATTTTGGTTCAACAAAAATGAATCAAATTCATTAAACATATTAATACATATAATTTCTATAATAACAATTTATTTACCTGGTGTATAATTCTTTTTTATATATCACTCTTTTTACAGGTATTAAAGCAGCTGTAATTTGATTATATTTCATCAACATAACATTGTATTACCTATACATACAAGGTGTGTTACACAGTTTATTGGCTGAAAAGATTATAGCATAACAGCATAAGATGAGCTTGACTCCATCTTTTGAACACTGGACAATAATAATCATAATCATCATTGAGTAGAACTAGGTCTTCTTGTATTAGATTTAGGATTATTATTTGCAGGTCTATAATCTTTTGAACACTATATGAATCTGTAGTTTTTATTCAACATTGAGTAGAACTAGGCCTTCTCCTTATATTAGATTTAGGATTATTATTTGCAGGTCTATAATCTTTTTAACACTATATGAATCTGAAGTTTTTTCATAATCATCATTGAGTAGAACTAGGCCTTCTCCTTGTATTAGATTTAGGATTATTATTTGCAGGTCTATAATCTTTTGAACACTATATGAATCTGTAGTTTTTATTCAACATTGAGTAGAACTAGGCCTTCTCCTTATATTAGATTTAGGATTATTATTTGCAGGTCTATAATCTTTTGAACACTATATAAATCTGTAGTTTTTATTCAACATTGAGTAGAACTAGGCCTTCTCCTTATATTAGATTTAGGATTACTATTTGCAGGTCTATAATTAGATGTCAATGATGAGCCTATACAAAGTTTTGATGAAGCATGTGTTCCCCCTGGAAGCTGAATCACAACTGTTCTTATCGCTGCCGAACCACTTATAATAGGTTCAACTGCTATTGGAATCACATCAAATGGCACTTTTTCTTTTATAATAGTTGGATGAATAATAGGTAATAAATCTACTGGAGTAAGTCCCATAATTGGCACATTTCTGTGTGGTATTTTGGGAAGTTTTGGTCTTCTTAAGACAGGAGTTGATGACATAATAATTGGTTCTGGTTCAATATACACAAGAACTTTTGAGAATGGTCTGGAAGCCATGTGCATCATTTCTTTCGCACGTTGCTGTCTACTACGTTGTGTATCAACAGCTTGTTTCATCTTCCATAACAAGACGCAAACGGCTAAAAAGAGGAAGAAACTTGAGAAAAAAACAGAAAAAAAGACAAATAAATCTATGTGTGGTTGATCCTGTCTGAAATATAAGTTTCCATATGTATTGTTTGAGTATTTACTACCTACTCCATACATGATGATATAAAATCGAGCAAATTTTAAATTATGACTATGAACTGGTAAAGTAATCACTAATCGCGACTCCACATTTTTCACACGTAAAATAGTATTTGTTTGAGTAACAGTATGGTATGTATGAAAGTTCTTGGCATGTATCTCCAATAACTCATGAGAGACTCCAGACGTACTATTTTGAACGCTCCTCTTGTCAAGAGGTTTTGATTCTGCCAAGTCAGTCATTATGTTGTGAATGTGGATATTATAATTATCTAAACTCCTTTTGTTGATTGGATAAGACCACCTCTGAGAGCTTCCACCTCTTATGTGAAGGTCACTGTCGAGTTCTAAGATGTGTACTCCATTTTCTTTGTTATCCTTCACAGTGAAGGTCTGGTCACTGGATGAAAAGAAGACGTCTGCTCCTAGATAAAACGAAAATTGTAATGTGAAATAATATTTTTTCAATGACAATTGAAAACAATTTTACAAAAATCAAAATAGGTAATTATTGTTTTAATAAAACTAAATCATTAAATAATCATTAAACAAATTTCATACAAAATCTTTTGTCAATTTTCAAAAATTTCACAAAAGCTGAAGTTGAAATGGTTTGCATTGAGGAGTGTTTTACTCATGTATATTCCATGCACATAGCTTTAATACTATGCAGTATGGGTTTGGCTAATTGTTGAAGGTTGATAGATTGTTGCCTCATATACATTTACTCTGTGCCTTCTTGTATTTATAATCGTCCTCATGTTGTCCATTTACTAAATTTCTTACCTCCCTTGAGAACATCTATAGTTATACGAATGTCAACATTGAGGTATCGTGGTTGTACAGCAAAGAATACAGTTCGTCCTTGCATCAAAGGATGAGGATTTTGGCTGCATTCATTCTGTGTTTCTGGGTCAAGGCAATATTCTCTATCCACATTCATCTGACGGTAACATTGGTGGTCATGGACTGGATGACCTTGAAAGTATTCTTCACACACTGCACACTATAATAAAATTACAAAAATATTAAATCTAAACAGCCTACTCATATGAATAGGTAAAAAAAGATTTATCCTTAATTAGGATGACTTGATATATTTTTCCATATGCATATTTTAATATGTGGTGTGGTACAAATGTATCAATATGGTGATATCTAGCTTGATTTGATGGGCTGCTGCCCAAGTGAAATCACATATCTCCTCTTCTTCATAGTAAGTTTCATATGTAGTGTTACAACAGGATACACTGCCTTCAAATGTGTTTCACATAAAGAAATAAAATTTTCTTTTGATATACTCTACAGGCATAGCTTATACACTAGGTGGGTGTTCAAGTATGAAAATCTGTGAAAAACTAAACATACTGTGAAAGTACTTTAATTCGTGGGTATCAATTTTCGTTGTTTGAGCAACATTTACATGTGCGTGGGTTTTTAAATTAGTGGATATTACTTTTCTGAAAAAAAAACCTAAAAAGTTGAAGCCATTAGAAACGAAGATTACAAATTGTCTGGATTTAAGAAAATTGCAAAATAAACATTGACCCTTGTAAATCTTAGTGATCACACTAGTTAAACCGAGATGAAGTGGTCAACATAATAAGACCAACAAAGGTGATAATTAGGCCATAAACATGTCACCAAAGGAAAAAAGTTACATAAACAAATGCTAAAAACGTATCTTGAATTGTAAAATATTTTTTTATCAAAAGCAAGCACAGCATGAAATTATTATTTCCCATACATACGACGAGAATTATTAGGATATAAACTTGGATAAACTGGATAAAGTCATCCACGAAAACCACATAAATTGGTTCCCCACGAATAAAAGTACTTTCACAGTATAGAATATTATAAAGTTAGATAATGCAATAGCTGAGCCAACTTCAATCCCTTTTAATATATATTGCACATAGAAGGTAACCCAGTGGTCTCCCAGGGTCATATAGCACAATGGTACAATAGTGCAATATTTAATTTGTTTACAAGGGTGCTCTTTGAGAAGATTTCACAATAAAATGTTTTATAAATGTGGTGCTTTAATTTCAGTGAAACAGCAATATTCCAAATCCCATACTGCTATTAAAAAATACTTGTTTAGAACTCTGCAACCCCTTGAATAAATACATATCAGATTTTTATCAATGTACCTGTTTTTTCCAGCACGTATCTGGAGAGTCATTTTCATCGCTGGAGCAACGTGTTCGTGTATTGTTTCTACATGGACGACATTCCCCTGTCATATTGTCACAGAAATGACTATGGCCGTGGCACTGACATTTAATACAAGCATCAAACTTGGTCATTCCTTTATGTCTGAAGTAGCCCGACTGACAACCGTCACACTTTCTACCGTCTGTGTTGTTCTGACATCGTATACATACTGGATCACTTACAGGTCCATTAGGACTAAAATCTTTATTCTAAACAAAAACAGAATTTTTAAAAGATTAAACTTTTTGTGTGTATGGACCAGAATTTATATATAAAAAAAAAAAAAATACTCAACAAAGTTCTCCAACTTATTAGGTCAGATGAACTATGATGTACATAAATTTAAGCTTTATTAAAGTTTATCAAGTGTCTTGGTGATAGTCATTATGCAGGATAAACTAGAAATGATGTTTGTTCGGTAGGTTTTTAATCACAATTCCTTAATGACAGCAGTGCTGATTATCAATTAAAAAGAGTACAATTTGACAAATAATTCATGCAATATAGAATCATATTTTTTTAACCACTCTCTCAGCATGGGAAGTAAGTAGCGATGCCCCTAAACGCAGGAATGATGTTCACAAAAACCAAAGGTTTGATAGATATGCAAAAAATTCAAAAGTGGTCTATTTAATATTAATATGAATATTGCTACAGAGCATTTGAAATCATTACTTATTTGTAAGGGGTTTGTTTTGTCATTCTGTGCTGTATATTCTTTTATAGTTAACTAATGATTTTAATTGCCCTTTGGGATCTTATCTTGAAATTATTTTAGTGCAAATCACTCACCACTTTGTGATAGTCATAAGTAGAATAAATGGTACTGGCATTCAGTTTCTTAAAGTCTTTGACAGAAGAACATCTATTTGTATGATTATTGCAGACATTGAAACAGGAGTTACAAGGTTGGTTCATCTTTGGACTTCCAACAAACCACAATTTACAATGTTCACATTGATATCCCTGTAATTACAATAATTATTTTTTAAATGGTTGCATTTAACGAATCAAATTTGTCCGATTCTCATCTTAGCTGAAAAACAATTATTCTAGTAATTTTCATTCACATTTTTAATACTCAAGTCTTGATTGTTTTTTGTAACATTCTTTTTGACACCTCATTTTTGTTACTCAATTAAATCTCATTTTCTTTAATAAGTATATAACAACAAGGGTGCCAAAGTTAAAATAAAATAATGTAGCTTCTACATAAATCAATTCAAAATACTTAATCAGGATGACACAATAGTGTCCATTATTAAAGACAATTCTACCATAGTTGGATATAATGAACAATAAATAATTTTAATGTCAACTGAACTGCATCAGATGCTTTAACAACAGCAGTATTTACGTCTGCCCTACAAGTCAATCCATTTCCAGTTAACAGAAAGAACAATCTGATCAGAAAAAAAAAGCTAGGCTTTTGGGCCCTTTATAACTTACTGTTCATCGTGAGCCAAGGCTTCGTGTTGAAGAGCATACTTTGACCTATAACGGTTTACTTGTACAAATTGTGACTTGGATGGAGAGTTGTCTCATTGGCACTCATACCTCATCTTCTTATATCTACTAACTGCAGTGGACAAGTTGTAGGATTCTAAAAGCTGTATTTATCACAAAACATATTGACCAATTGATTGTTGTTTGCTTGATTGATTGATCGATTGGTGTTTAATGCCACTTTCAATATTATTGTGCTTTTTTGTGGTGGATGGAGTTGGAGTGCCCCAGAGAGAACCACAATAGGAAATCTGACAATCCCCGTCAATCAAGAGATAACTGTATTGAATTTGAAGCTCTGACGGCATCAACTGGGGATTTGATGGTCGCAAATTAAGTTTTCTGGTGACGCGTTAGTTCTGAAACTGACAGAAAACAACGTTAAAACATGTATTTAAAATCTGTCATATGCTGCCATGTAAATAAGTGACGTTATCCAATCAAAATGAACGTTACAAACGTTGTTGCATTAGAATTAAGATTGGAGACTTTGTACCTACATGTGAAGGATTGGAACTCACAACCTCAGTGTTGACTGACAAGTGATACAGTAGTTTGACTACTCAGACCACCTGGCCACCAAGGGCCTTTTTTTGCTTGATGTCCAGTGCCAAATATTTCATGTTTATTTAGGAAGATTAATAAAACTAAATACATCACTTACCTGTGTGTTGTTATGACAATTTAAACAATGTTTGGTCTTTTCCACACTTTCACATTCACTGTTTTTATGGCACTCACATTCTACCGTACAATTTTTGCCAACATAACCAAAACTGCAGTCACATTTATCTGGTCTGACACAGATGCCATGTTGACACCCTTGATGACATACTGGTATACATTCTTTAGTACTGAAAAATATTTAACAAAATCAAATCTCTCCAACGTAACTTTAATGCAAAAGATATTTATAAATAGATTTGTAGTTATGTAACCTAAAATCTATTGAAGCTCTAAACAGGGGGTCTCATTGGGGGGTTGTGATCCCGGATCCTGCTTACTGTTTTGACAGATTCCTGTATCCTGCTTACACTATGTACGTAAGCAATTCTCATTTTTTTGTAATTTCCCGTGTCCCGCTAGACCTCATTTCCCATTCTCACGGCACAATGAATTGACTTTCACATGTCAGGTTTACATATAGCGGCAATCCCACGTCACATTTAGACCCCAATGAGAACCACTAAACAAATTAATTGACAAATAATTTCAAAGTAAATAGCTTGCAAGCCAGTGTATCTGTATCCATGCACACTATAGGAACCCTGAACCTGTGACATATTTAATCTTTTAAATTTTTTGTTGGCTTCTCAAGTGACCTTTGCGTAGCTTTAACTTTTACTTCTTCTGTTGAGATATGATGTGACTATTTGTGTCTATTCAAAAATGTTGAAAGACATGCATAATGGTATATTATTAAAATACGAAGTCTCTCGAAAAAACGGAATAATTTCCACAGTTTTTTGGTAAAATAAGTGCAACTGTGACCACAACAGTTTCCAGTCATGTGCACATGTGATGACAGTTCCCATAAACTGCTCACTTTTGCACCCTTCCCCCTTTTTCTCCTTCACAAGATTTTTCTATTGAACAGTTGGAATGCACTGGTTCTAGTTAACAGTTAAAAATTGGTTTAATAAATGTCCAATTTAAGCCCCCTTTTCTCCCTATCCTTTGAAGTCATCCCCCCTCCCACCTTTCCCCACCCCTCCCTTTACTTACTTAGAATCTTCCATGTATCCTTTTTTACATGAGCAGTTGAATCCCTTCAACGTGTCAAAACAGTCCTGCGTTACATTGTTACACGTATGGTGGCCATTAATACATTCATTTTCAGGAGGACAGCTTATATAGGACCACATCGGCTCAACTATTGACCAGTGGTATTGGTTCATTGGTGAATCTATGTAAATAAACAAAAAACATATTGATAAATATACAACAGCTTTGAAAAACTAAACAAATTCAGACACTGAGGACTAATAATCAAGACAAATTTTGCTCCTAACCTACAATTATCTGTGTGTTTTGTATTTTGTTGTACCGAATAAAGACATGAAAATATCAATTTATTGTAAATTCAGAAATTATTGCTGGCATCTATTATTGCGATTTTGTCATTTTATACTAAAATTTGGTTTTAATTTTTGCAATTTTGCGAAAAATCCTGTTTTATTCATATACAAAATTTCAAAATCGCAATAATTTCTGAATTTACAGTATCACCACAGGATTGATCTCATATCTTACAAGTGAGAATATTTTCTTCTACTAAACAATCAGTCTTTGCTACAAAATCTCATACATTAGAATATTTTCTTCTTCTGAACAATCAAAGTCATTGCTACAAAATCTCAAAATGTGAATATTTTCTTCTTTTGAACAATCTAAGTCATAATTTTTGCTACTTATATAAAAACCAAAATTCTATAAATGTGTACAAAAAAATGAGGTGTAGGTCTTCAATAAACATGATAAATATACAAACATTCTACAAATTTTAAAGTTAGCATCTGTAGGAATTATTTAAAAGTATGGTTACTTTTCTACACAAATGTAACACGGGAAAATCTACAAACATTTCTAAATGGTTAAGTAAATTGAGGTGCACATGTTAAATATTTAATAAACAAGAATATGTCCATAGTACATGGATGCCTTACTCCCTATGTAATTGTTTTTATGTTCTGTGGACCTTGGAATTGGGGTCATATCATTGGGAACATGTGTACTAAGTTTCAAGTTGATTGGACTTTAAAAATTTCATCAAAAACTACATTAACCAAAAACTTTATGCTGAAGCTGGACAGACGGACGAACGGACAGACTGAAAAACATAATGCCACTAGTTGGGGCATAAAAATTTCTAGAATAAAATCCAAGATAATAATACTCACCAGTTTTAAAGTTTCTAATATCTCCTGGATTACAGACACCACCAGTCGGTCCTTTCATTCCACCAGGCATACATAAGCCCATGCCATTATTTCCAGCACACCATCCACACCCTGGAGCTCTCAGACAATTAGAACACTGTCTGAACTCATGACAAGGCCTTAAACATTCAGTTGTTGAAGAGTCAATCAGTAAACCACAGTTGCCATGAGAACACCTAAGAGGTTTGTAAGCTTCAGACATACACTGAAAAAAAAAGAAACAGTCAGAGACTTAAATTGTGTTGAAATTACTTAACTGATCATTTACATTGTATCTTTAGTGATTGACAAGTAGATTTATTCATACAAAGCAGACTGAGAAACATGATGTGTTTAAAGGATGATACAAGTCTAATACTTCTACTGCAGCCAAATGTTCTAAATCTAACGGTCACAATACTGTAAATTCAGAAATTATTGTGACGTTTAATTATAGTGAAATTTCAACAAGGTAATAATCGCAATAACTTAAACTCACATTTTGATTTTTTTTTTATATGAATTAATCAGGATATTTCTCAATATTGCCAAAATTCAAATAGCATTTTAATCTAAAATCACAAAATCACAAAAATAAATGCACATAATAATTTCTGAATTTACAGTATTGTAGCTTACGTTAACTCAATCTGTAAATCTCTATTAAAATGTCGAGCTAGTGGATAAACTTGCAGACTGGTATTCAAAGTATCAAAATTTTAATTCAAGGTGTTATCATTATCATCAGGAAACAAAAGAAACACAACACTATATTAACTGAGGACATAACTCTTGATATGTTAATGTTCAATTATATTGTTATAAGTTTTAAAAGATTGAGTCATGTAGCACTATCAATATCATTTGGATTCCAAAAAAAACAAACTTACTTTAAACCTTGCTAAGGGCCAAAACTCTTGAACAGTAAATGTCAAAACAATCATAATCAAATTTGCCCAGTTGTTTTATAGTCCATGACATTGTGTTAAAGTTTCAACAGATTTGGGCAAGTGGTACTTCAATTATCATTCAGAATCAAAACATGTGACCTCTTCAATGTAAAGGTACAAAAACTTACTGCCTGTAGAGCATGACTATTGACCTCTTCAATGTGAAGGTAGAAAACTTACTTCTTGTAGAGCATGACTCCATACACATTTCCCTGACCCAGCTTCTGCTCCTACGCTTCTGATGCATGACTGGCAGTTAGCATTTAATTGACATGGTGCAGGGCATACAGTAATGTTAGGTGACTTATTACGTCTGCAATACCAATTCTCTTCTTCATCTGATAATATTAAAAACACATATTTACTGTAATATTGATATACAATGAATACTTATCAATATAAATAAAGGTATGTGGTATGAATACCAATAAGATAACCCTTTATTAAAGGTCAAAGGACAAAGATTTGTGATAATCACATTTATGGAAAGTGGATTCATTATATTACCTGGGGTACTTATCTTCATGGATTTAGTTGGTAACGGTGAGCCATGAATTCTAGTGTTAAGAAAAGTGTACATTTTTATAGTTTATATGCAAACTTTAATATTCAAAACCACACATTCAAATATCAATGAAAACACACTCTATACTTGATCTATGAAAATTGGTATGAAAGGAAATAAATGAATCAAGAGTTCATGTTTATGTATTATCCATCAGTCAAAAACACAACGTGGACGTGGAAATAAATTAAGATTAAACTTGCATTATTCTACTTTAGGACATACACAAATGGACATACTCTAGCCCTTGTTAGTCTTGTGTGTTTTTTAATTTTGGTTCATTTATATGTTTATTTAGGAGCCAGCTGAGGCCAATCTCCTGGTGCAGGATTTTCTCACTCCCTTGAAGACCCATTGGTGGCCTTCAGCTGTTATCTGCTCTTTGGTCTGGTTGTTGTCTTTTTTAACATATTTCCCATTTCCATTCTCAATATAACTACATGATTCATACATACTAATCGTTTCCCCAAGTTATCGGGATGATATTGGTACAAAAACTTACTATATCCTTTTGTACTGGTCCATTCACAGTTCAGAGCTTTACATCTTTCACAAGTACTTGTCCCACATTCAAATATCCCACACCAGTGGGATTCCCCGACAGGTGAAGAACTTGGGTGATTTTTACAGGTCTGACCAGTGCATTTGCGACCAACCTTCACACATTTGTTCTCTCCACAGTTCTGACACCATTTGCATATCTAAAGTAAACAGTGTAATAAAACATCTACTGTAAATTCAAAAACTTATTGCGAGGTTTTTATTATTGCAAAAAATGCAACAGAGTTGTAAACGCAATAATTTAAACTCGCATTTTGAATTATTTTATATGAATTAAACAGTATTTTTCTCAAAATCATAAAAATTCAAATCGCATTTGTGTCTAAAATGGCAAAATAGCAATAATAAATGCACTCAATAATTTCTAAATTTACAGTAATCAATTTAATAGGAAATATTTTTTATCTGATGGTTGCACTTTCAATACTTTAGTTTTATATGAAGATAGCTAGTGTATAGACTATATGAACAAAGAAAAGATCATAACCCGTTTTCTAAAACTGATTATAAGAAAGTCAGCATACAACTACATCATAAATTATCTGCATGTGTTTATTGTCATATTTTTGTTTATATATATATAATAAAAACTATGACACAAATTCCCATACGTTTCGGCCATTACGGCCTTCTTCATTGGAATAAATTACAACATTGAAACAAAATTTATTCCAATGAAGAAGGCCGTAATGGCCGAAACGTATGGGAATTAGTGTTATAGTTTTTATTATACAATCATTCAGAGACTTTATATATATATATATATATATATATCTTATATATATATGTATGTATATATATATGTATGTATAAGATTTTTGTTGATGATTAAGCAAATTTATTGAAATTTATGATGCAGTTGTAGGCTGGCTTTCTTATAATCAGTTTTATTAACAAAAATCTTATACATACATATATATAGAAACAGAAATACGACCATAAACACTTGCAGAAATGAGGTCAGTACTTTAACATGGACTTAAAAGAAGCATTAAAATTTTATCATTCATACTCAAGTATAAGTCAAATATTTAGGAGTAAACTTAGTAAATTAGAGAAGGGTACAGGTTAATTGTCAGATCTAGCAACTGAAGAATATCTCCAAATCCAGAGAAAGATGGCCTGAATTCAAATTTCTAGGCAAAGAAAACAGTAGTAGATGTTTATGAGCCAAACCTACATAATTCTTGGAAAATAATATTTTCTTATAAAATAAAAGAATTCAGTGCTGACTTTGTGTTTTATTTCAAAAATCCGTTTGTCAGTTTCTGTCATTTTGTAATGTTTTCATTTTAAGTATATGTTTTTTACAGCCACATGGTTTGTGTATAAATCCTTAGAAGTGATAAACCCAGGAATTGGTTGACACTGTATCGAATAGAGCAAAGTGTGCTTTAACATGAATTCAATTAGGAAATTATTTTCACAATAAATAAGCTGTGTAAATGTAGGACTGAATTTCTAATATTAACATAGAAATAAAATTGATGCTCATAATTATTTTTGCTTCAATATAATGCATAATTTTTTACTGTCTGGTTAATGTAATAGCTATAGCTACCTGTCTTATATTCTTAAAGTATGGGAACACGGCTAAACATGAATCACAGGTTGTATAACCATCACAATCTCTCCTTAAATGCCAATTCTCATCACATTCTCCTCTCCCTTGTAACAGTGTCTGTCCAAAACATCTGCAACAAAAAATAATAACATTTTAGGTACATTATCAAATAAATAAGTTCATTTCTAAATTTTTCAAGGCTTTGAAAATTTGTGTGTAAAATCATTTGATACAGAAAATGTTGATAAACAAGGGAGGTAATTATTATAACAAATTACTGTGAATTCATTATTTTTGTGGATACTAATTTTAATGGATTTTGAAAATATTGTTTATTTGTGGATCTTTGGTTTGTGGTTTTACCAAAGTCTAAATATAAGCCTAAAGAAAATTTGTACTTCTCTGAACATCTTTACCCACAAAATCCACAAATATTGGTACCCTATGAATAATAATGAAAGTATTTGTGAAAATAAGTTGTTTACAGTAAATCTAAGTTCCAAAGCAACAACCCACATTTTTTCCTTTACTTTGTCATTTTTAACACTTACTCGTTTGGCAAAAATTTATGGATGTGCGCTGAATAACAGGATGTGACATTGCTCCCATCTGGACTAGAGATAATACATGCTTTACAACCAGTAGAGGATCTGACACACTTATGCTCGTCCTTAATCAGTCGACACCTGTCTATTGGCAGTGTCAATTTGATCATCCCACTGTGAACTTCACCACTGTAACCGCCCATGATGTAAACACTGGTTTCCAAGGCAACAGATGCAGCTGACACTCTAATGTTTATTGGTGCATCTTCTTGGACTTCTGCCAGAAAACAATGTAATAAATTTATATAAAATATATATATTTTAACATGAAACAGTTTCTTTAAAAATTATAAGATAAAGAACAATTTTTTTTTATAAAGAATACATATTTTTGAGAGCATAATGGTCGGTTATAAAAAAAAATATTTTGTAATAATAACAGGAATTTTTCGTTATTCTGGAACATTTTACATATGTTGCCTTCCCTTTCACAAAAATGCATTTAGGTCATCTGGAACATTTCAGACACCACCAACAATCTAGGTGCTTCAAATGTTTTTAAATATCAATTCATAACTTAAAACAAACAAAACATAATGAAAATTATTACTTTTCTATTAAAAACATTTGTTGTTCCATTTATTATACATATAGTTATAAATTCACATATAAATTTTACCTTTGAACTGGAAGGAATGCCAATTATTACACCGATAATGGTAAACCAGAACCTTGTCAGACAGTTGTTGGTCATCAGACTGTCCACCAAATATGACCATATACTTCCCAACATCAACTGCTGTGTGGAATATCCTCTTGTCTTTCTGCAATCAACAATCAAATGTCCAGTTAAAAGTAACTGATAAATTTTTCTACCTTGCTCTGTGTAAAGCATATTCAACTTTGAAAAATTACTGCGCAAAATTTAAGTACAATATAGCCTGTCTAAAATGAATTCATTCAAGTTTGAACTTTTTTGTTTCTATTGTACAGATGTTTAGTTATTAAACAAAAATTAGAGTAATTGTTCTTTGGGCTACTTCTCAATAATTTAACACTCACATACATGCTGAAATTGTTTAACATAAACAGATAAAGCTTACTACACCTTTTAGTTGCAGAGAAAATGCAACACTTATATTGTACAGACACAGAATTGATTTACATTGTCATTTTGGGGCCTTTTATAGCTGACTATGTGATATTGGCTTTGCTCATTGTTGAAGGCCGTACAGTGAGCATGGTTTTTATTTTCTGTGTCATTTTAGTCTCTTGTGGAGATCTGTTTCATTGGCAATCATACCACATCTTCTTTTTTTTATACATATAAGTAAACCTGCATTCCCCTCTATTTGAGCAAGTAAGTATATTCATTAAACAATATTTGCAGTTTTGACAGCACATTAAGATAGATTTCTGGTTTACACAACTGTTTAATATTCATTATTTGGGTTCATTTTCTCATTTGAATCAGCTTTTTTCTTTTATATATTTCTTATCACTTTTGAAAAGAACATTTCCAAGAATGATACATACATCATTTTTTTTTATTTGCCAACATGCACCATTTAAATATCTCATAGAAAAACTTTATGACTCCCTCCTCTCCTAAGAAAAAGTTAACACAAAATACATCACCCCAAAACACAAGAATGTGTCCCTAGTACAGGGATGCCCCACTCACACTATCCTTTTCTATGTTAAGTGGACCGTAAAACTGGGGTCAAAACTCTAATTTGGCATCATCTCATAGGGAACATTAATCAAAGTGCTTGAAAGCACTGAACAGTAAAGATTGCTTCAATTTATCAGTGGGAAGTAAAATTAAATAATGCATTGGTTGTTGTTGATTTAACAGCTATTCTAGACAAAGGAAGATTTATATTTTTAGAACAGATATTAGATTCCTGCACGTTGCAAAAGTTATGTAATTTTCTTGACAAGTGAAATATCATTTTGTGCCTTGAATATCTGAGCATATATTACATCGGCAAAATTCTGGAAATGTTCATGGATAGTATGTATAGAATGTTATGATCAATGCACTATATTTTTTGTATCAAAAAAGGCGGTGATCAGCTTGGAAGATTAAGATATCAAGTCAGTCCCATAAGGTTTTGATTGCATTTCATGCAATCTTTACCTAAAAACTACCTTGACCAAAAACTTTAACCTGAAGCGGGACAGACGGACGTAAGGACTGACTAACAAACCGCCGCACAGAATGAAAAACATAATGCCCATAAATGAGGCATAATGAATGGGACATATAATTAAACTAACCTCAGCTCCTTCTTCTGAATATCTAGTTGACTGCAGGTTATTCCAACGTTTGCTCACTAAATCAAATGAATACAGCTCATCAGACAAAACCACTCTAGGAGATTCAGATAGATTAACTCTTGGAGATCTGTATAGTATTCCTCCATAGATATAAATAGTCTTAATAGACTGCTTTTTGTCTTCGTGGTGAACAGCAGTATGACCATACAATCCTAAAATTATATATACATGTAAAATATTGTTCCTTATTACATTCATGTTAAAAATAATATACTACAAGTCCTGGCAAAAAAAATCTTCTATAAAGGAGTATGTTCAATAAGGTCCTAAAATGGCCCCCTTTTTTAGCGTAAATTTCAAATTCGGATTTATTGACCAATATCACGATAAATTATAGCTAATACATAGACTAGATAGGATATAAGCCATTTTGTTGAAAGTTTTACGTTTCTGCGTTTCATTATGACGTCACAAGTTGTACTCGTATTGATTTTTCACGAAAAAATCAATGAAAATGGGTAAATTTCCAAAGATTATTTGACAGGAAACATAGAGCGCATATGTCGACAACAATGATCTTTTAAAATAATGTTTGTGAAGACATTTAACATGTCTTATTTGAATATTAAGCTTGTCGACGCCTGCGCTTTATGATTCCTGGTCATTTATTTAATTGAAATCCAGCTGATTTTGTCAAATTTCACCAAAATCCCTTATCTTGACCTTTTTGGGATGTAAAAATCAAAGTATTAGAATTAAACTTTGACAAAAACAGCTCTGTTTGACTTTTCCACATGTCTTTAAGGCAACTTAAATCAATTATTGTCTTGTAATCATGAACTTTATAATTGGGGCCAAATATGGCACTTTCCGAACTTACTCCTTTATTTATTTTAATGAATGTGATTTGTACAATCTGTCAATGAAATCCATTTGCATATATATGATTTGCTAGCATAAACAATGCATTTACTTAATACCATAACTTTTTCTGGTATGACATATGTGAAATAAAAAGGATCAAAAGTTTCTGTTTGCAGCCCTTTATAGGTCTTGACTGATATTGATGATATGACGTCATACAGATTCGGTGTTTGACAACCTTTTCAACGATGACTGATATCCATATCATCACATTCGGCTGAAACAGCGTGGTTGGCAATTGATTGCATTACACATACAATTTACTTGTATTTTCTACTAAGAATACCCTAAATCTAGTTAGTCATTCAATGCTTCATTTGTGTTTCTCAATATAAGACTAATACATACCTATTGGAGCTCCTATTAGGTCTCTATGTGTATAGACTTTCCATCTAGATTTAGTAGCATCATATTCATACATATTCTCAGAGAAGTAACCTGCTCTAGAAAATCCACCAATCACAAGCAGTTCTGCGTCATCTATCTTTGTCATTGTATGTCCAGCAACAGGATGTACCTCTGATGATACCTAAAATACATATTTTCAATTTACACACCATCATTCATTTCAAAATAAGCAGAAAAATAAATCACTTATGAACATTTTTTACATGGTATATCTAATTTGAATTTGAATGCTACTGTCATGTGGATTCATATATTTTCTTTGATACCAATTTTTATGTATTGAGGAAATATTGCATTTTCTAGATATCTGATTTCCGTGTTTTGCTTAAGTCTGCATTCAAAACTACCAAAAAAATTAGTATTTCATTGAATATTAATTTTCAAATTCATGGTTCACATTTAGCCACGAAATCTATGAAAAATATTATCCAACTTCAAAAAAATAATTTATAGTTGATAAAACATTTTAATGCAATAGTTTAAATGAACTAGAAGAAAAAAAAAAACAATTTTCTTCTGACCTCTAATGTCCATTTGTGAGCACCAATAGCAAATTTCCACATTTCATTTGTAGCTTCTACGTTGTTTCCTCGTTTAACAAAACCTCCAAACACATACATCGTCTTTAGATAATCTAAATAGACTGCTGTGTGGTAATATCTATAATAAATGAGAAGAAATATTTTTCCTTGGGCTATCACACCAATACAATCAATAGAAATTAAATTCTAGAAAATCATTGATGCCTTTCGTTGAATGAATCACATTTATGATTCTTATGTGCTTCTGGGAACAATAATGAATCGTAGAATATCTAAAAGCACCATAACTCCTTCTAAAACTTGTGTGCTGATGCTTCTATTTAAACTTTTAAAGCAGTTATAGATGGTGTATTCATAATTATTACCATTGGATTTTATTGGTATAAAGCCTAGAATTCAGGTCATTAATCAAATACACATTTCCAGTTGAATAAGATTTTTTGATTTTTTGCACACTTGTTAAGATAATATACTATAAAATTGAGAATGGAAATGGGGAATGTACCAAAGAAACAACAACCCGACCATAGAAAAAAACAACAGCAGAAGGTCACCAACAGGTCTTCAATGTAGCGAAGAAATTCCCGCACCCGGAGGCGTGCTTCAACTGGCCCCTAAACAAATATATACTAGTTCAGTGATAATGAACGCCATACTAATTTCCAAATTGTACACAAGAAACTAAAATTAAAATAATACAAGACTAACAAAGGTAGTATATTGACAAATTACAAAACAAACAAATAAGATTGAAATTTGTTGGTTAAACTGACAGGTTCATGACTTTTACTCAGAATTTTTTTTGATGAAAAAGCTACATTATATTAGGAAATTTTCATGTATATTCATTTTGGTTAATTCACTGAAAACATTTTCCCTGCATATCTAATCCTAATGCAAATAGTTGATTCTTTATTTAAATACATTGCATATGGCCAATAAATGGACTTATGGACACAGCAAAGTTTTAACTGCCCAATCTAAAGCCAAAACCCTGGACAAAACCAGATGCAAACATAACCTAATATACAGTATCACAATGTTATTACCTTCCAGTAGGCTCAGTTGTAGTGAATGGCACAATCTGGGTCCATTTACTAGTTGTGAGATTAAACATCCACACATCGTTCAGCAGTCCATGTCTCAGGGAGTACCCACCAAACATGTACATACTGTCACTCCCACACGCAACAAGGGTGTGGCCATATCTGCTCCGTGATATGTCCTCAGGCAATCTGGTGTAAGGCTGGAACACAGTGTACCATGGGAAAATCTCCACTGGCCCCAAGGATGAGTTACAATGACATGATTGGGAATCCTTAAAGAAAATAAACATATCAAAAAGGCAAATAATACTACCATATAGCGGGTTATTTTCACAGGTGTAAATTTCATGATTTTCATTAATAAGGTATAAGGAATATCTTGGCGGTTATTATTTTGGCAAATTCAAAACTTTTATCAGTACCTTTGCCTGTGCACTTTTAATTTGATGGAATTTATATTGGCAATTTTATTCTATCTGCGAAAATTTACACCTGCGAAAAAAAAATAACGCTATACGGTATTAGACTGAAATGATGCAATACAATGACATGACTGGAAACTCTGTAATGAAAATACACATGTAGAAAGGTGACCAAACCTAGTGAAATGTCCAATGACAGGCTAGTCAATCATAGAAAGGCAAATTCAGTGTACATTGGAAAATATCTCTAATGAGGTTACAAAGGCAATACTAGGATCCTACAAGTGACCTGTATATCATTGATTGGATGTTTGTTTTGCTTTACATCCAGTGGCAAATATTTCATGAATGGTCAGGATTATCTCTGAATACTATAAAATTCAGAATTTACTGTCATTTTTGTAAATGTGAAAAAAAAGCTACAGTATTAAGTTTGAAATGACAAAACCTTGCTTTTATAATTTCACTTGCAATATTCCTTTATAAAAATGTTGCAATTGTATCAACTGAGTTTCGGATTTTTGACAGAGAAAAAAGATTCTCAATAATAAATGCCCTATTAATTTCCTAATTAACAGTATATTGCATTCCTAGCAAATGTTAAGTGTATTAAATGAACAATTCTGGTGTTCAGTGAATGATCAGTGTATTCAGTGTCTTTAACTAATGCTTACCTGGTTAAACAAACATCCTGGTGAACAGACAAACTTGCGACATTCATCTCCCTCAAATCCTGAATCACAGATACATTTGTTTCCTTGGCAGACTGGATTCTGTAACCTCTGCTGGTACCTACAGCTGACACCACAATCATTTACTTGATAACTGGCATTAAATCCTGGCACAATCAATTCTGTAATTAAAAGGAAATCTCAGTTAATACAAGTGGTCTCAATGCATTTATTTCAAAATCTTAACTTTACATTAATTCACCTCAATGTTGCACAAGTAAACCAAAAGAATCAGTCTCAGGCCTTGCAGTCATATATTATTGGAGTGCAATCATCGTACTCAGACTTCAAAATGCTGGATTCGGTGTGACAAGCACAAATTTTGTTCTCCATGTACTGAGTTAAGTTTTGTGAACTGGTCTGCGGCAGTAAAATTTGTTCTTTTTTAAATTAATGTGTTGTTCTGTCATTTGTGATAATATTTTTACTGCATTACTTTGCTGTACAAAAATGACCTATCTTTATTTCAAAGACTTGCATATCATGGATGTTTCTGCTGCTTTCACAAATCTTACCTTTATGCCATGCTGTACTGCCTGCAAAGGTCACAATATCTGCTGTTAACATCCAGATAGGATGGTTAAATACACCTACAAAAAGAACACAATTCTCAATTAGAATAAATGTAACATAATAAAGTAAGCTGCCTGCATAAAAACCATAAAATAGTCCAATATTAATTTTCAAATAAGCTGTAGTGTAGTAAAGATCTTGAAATCCACTCCAAATTCCAAACATCAATCAGACAAGGATTTACTATCACAGTAATCAAAGTTAAAGTAACAGTGACTTAGACTTTAGACTTTTGTAGGTGACACTTCGACTACCCATGATGCATTCACATAACAATTCTGGTCAAACTTAGTTCTACAATACAGCAGGTATGCCTGGGATAAGAAGCGGGACAGATGACAAACAGACAGATTGATAAGGTGATTCCATAATTTATATTGTTTGTTTGTTTCTTCCTTTATACTTATCTTTTTTCTTCCTTTATCTATCTCGTTTGTTTCTTTATTTATCTTGTTTCTTTCTCTATTTGTCTTGGGGGTGAACCTCCCCTTTTTTTTGGACAATTAATGGATTTGAATGGAGACGTGTAGTTGGATTCCCCTTTGTCCTGGGTCAGACGCCTAACAAGTAATATAGTAATATCTAAGATATTGTGCTAGGAAAACTGTTTGACCCAAGTACTTACCAGTTTCAAAAAAGACCGTGATCACTTTGGACCTAACTGTGATAGATTTTGGAGTCTCAGATCCACAGAAAGATGCCAAAAGTCCTGTGTCAGTATCTGGTGAACTATGACCATATATAAAGCTGGGAATTCCCTCATAAACATAAACGTGTTCCTGTAATTATACACATCATACATTATTTCATATTCTTCTCCAACATGTTTAAAATTTATGAATTACAAAAAGTAAATAAAAATTATTGCAATTGCACATTAACTTTCCTTGCTCTTTTACTCTTCAACATAACAATTAACGAAATTTATAAATACATCATCTTAAAATTATGTATATAAGTTACTTGCATTTTCTAAATTTAGACATTTCATAAATTGACTGCTTTTTTTCTTCTATCTAGCATTTAACAAAGTGCTTGGAAATATTGAAAAGCATTTTACAAAATGCCTGAAATTATTAAATCAAATTAAATGTTTACAAAAATTAAGCCACTGAAAGTATAGAAAAACAGAGCAGCTATTATCTATGATAATGACTAAATTCAACAGCATTTAAATTTTTGCACTGACAATTAGTAACCATTTCTTACTTCGGCTACAATGAATGCTATATTATCAAGACAGCTCAGAAAATGAAATATTCCTAATTATCAAAGGTTACTAATTCAAACAAACGTAGGTAAGATTGAATCAGTCAGGTGACTGTAAATTCAGAAATTATTGCGATGTTTTCATTATTGCGAAAAATGTGTCAGGGTCACAATTATTTAAACTCTCATTTTGAAATTTCTTATATGAATTTAACATGATTTTTCTCAATATCGCAAAAATTAAAATTGAATTTTTGTCTAAAATGACAAGATTGCAATAATAATAAATGCCACAATAATATTATGATATTTTCCAAAAAAGTCAATATCATAAATAATCCAAAAGTTCACTTACCCGACCACATTTGGTTACAATGTTGTCAATGGTAAATGTTATAGAGATCTCAGACGTATCATACATTGGCTCTTCAATTTCTACTTTGTCTATATCTATGTCTGAAATAATCCATACACAATGCTTTCTTGTACTGGTCACCCCTGAACCTTGGAATGAACCAAGTGACCCTGACTTCTGGTTCAAAATTACTCTGTTGTCACAGTTTCTGTAGCATTTGCCGCCATTTCTAAAAAAAAAAGAGTATAAAAATCAATAAGGGTTTGAAATCTTCAACTGACTGCAAATATGTTGCATAACCTGTAAGGGCTGTTCCAAAATAATACTATGTCCCCCGTGGGATGGCAACCATCTTTAATTTTATGTAGGTGGTTGTATTTTAAATACCAAAATGCAAAGGGAGTGTTGTTCTAATTTATTTTTATTTCTGTGGATGTAGAGGGGTAAAAAAAGAGCTGTTCCTGGAGGGACATAGTTTTCTGGAACAGCTCTAATGTACTATACAAGTATTTTAAAATTCAGAAGCACCTATTTCCTCTTTAATCCTTCATCAACATTTTTAAAATATGATGCATATAATGGGTAATATTTTCAATAATGAAAATGATTCAAAAGTCAAAATTGTGTAATCTGAATTCAAGAAACAAAATAATATTTGACCAATATTAGTTGTTTATACATTTTTTCAAAGGAATTTTAAACTAGAGCCTGTATCGCTCACCTGACTTTTCTTGGGTTTTTGAAATTATATAAAACAAGAATGTGTCCATAGTACACGGATGCCCCACTCGCACTATCATTTTCTATGTTCAGTGGACTGTGAAATTGGGGTCAAAATTATAATTTGGAATTATAATTAGAAAGATCATATCATAGGGAACATGTGTACAAAGTTTCAAGTTGATGTAACTTTAACTTCATCAAAAACTACCTTGACCAAAAACTTTAACCTGAACTTCGCACTATCATTTTCTATGTTCAGTGGACCATGAAATTGGGGTCAAAACTATAATTTGGCATTACAATTAGAAAGATCATATCATGGGGAACATGTGTACTAAGTTTCAAGTTGATTGGACTTCAACTTCTTCAAAAACTACCTTGACCAAAAACTTTAACCTGAACTTCCCACTATCATTTTCTATGTTCAGTGGACCATGAAATTGGGGTCAAAACTATAATTTGGCATTAAAATTAGAAAGATCATATCATGGGGAACATGTGTACTAAGTTTCAAGTTGATTGGACTTCAACTTCTTCAAAAACTACCTTGACCAAAAACTTTAACCTGAAGCGAACAGACGGACGAACGGAGGCACAGACCAGAAAACATAATGCCCCTCTACTATCGTAGGTGGGGCATAAAAAGATAAAATGTGGCTACAAAGTAACACTTGGCCAGCACATCAAAAGGAAAAGTACAAACATGTTTGGTTTCATTCCATTCAGTGGTTCTCTAGAAGAAGTTAAAAATGTAAAAAGTTAACGACGACGACGGACTACAGACGCCAAGTGATGAGAAAAGCTTACTTGGCCCTTTGGGCCAGGTGAGCTAAAAAATGACAAATATATCAAAATGATTTTTTTTATATATATAATTACAAACCACAATTTAAGATTATTGATTTATGGAATTATTGCCCAATACTAAAGTGTACCAACCTTGGGTCTCCATAGTAACCTTCTTGGCACCGTTCACAATGTTCTCCCTCTGTATTATGAGTACAGAAGCACTCTCCAGTCACTTTACTACACTGACCACGAGATGTTTCTGCATGACCATTACAGTGGCAAGCCTTACAACCTACAAAAAGAAATCATATTTCCAAATTAATGAGAGGTTCCAGAACTCTCAAAATCTTTTTCCCTGGTAGTCCTTGAGGAAAATCTGCTGGTCCTCACTCACTATTATTATTTTCTGTTTTCAAAATACAAATTGTGTTCGGACCAAAACTTTTTATGAATTCTAAGCTTAAATGGTACAGCATTTGAGTCCATTTTCAAAAAGCAATGAGGTTAAAAAAATACTGTTTGAGCCACATGATAGGTGCCATTTGTTTTTAGGTAGAGTTCCTGTTGCTTAGTCATTGTTTCAAGTTTTAATAGTGTTTTGTAGACTGTTGTTCTGTCTAATTGTTTGTTTTTCTTTTTATTTCTGATATTGTCTTTGTTTTCAACTGATATTTTTTTATTGTCTGCTTGATGTACAGCACTGACAAGACAAGTAATTTTTGCCAATAATCAATCATGGTGACCTAAAGAGACCAAACAATTATGTTAACGATCACCAAGTGCACCTATGCTTCTTTTCTTCAACATTACCTTTTGATGGTATCCCATAGTGACCATGTAAACAAAACTGACAGTGGCTACCATTGGTGTTGTTTTGACATGAATCACATTTTCCAACACCTTTTGTACAGACACTTTGGTTGTTACACTGACAATCTGTGCTACAGTCTGGTCCCGTGTAACCAAGGTCACAACGACATTCATAATCAGCAGAACATTTACCATATACACAATCATAATAACACCTGAAGCATGCAAAAAATCATTATAACATTTTTTAAAGTCATTAAATATATATCAAAGGTAATAATAAAAAAAAATGTAAAGGTTTCCATGGAATTCTGTGTCCAGCCTGCTATTGCTGATATTAGTGAAAAATGTAATATAGACCGACAAAAACTAATTAGATATAGGAAGATGTGGTATGAGTGCCAATGAGACAACTCTCCATCCAAGTAACAATTTATAAAAGTAAACCATTATAGGTCAAGGTACAGCCTTCAACAAGTCCATTTTGGCCACACCAAATTAATTTCTTGAGTTGTTATTCTGACTCCCACTGTTAAAATAATTTCAAGCATTCAAAATTGACCTTCAATACTTAAATGTATATTTGCAATGGTGGAAATTGCTATATTTCAATATGAATATTAAAGGGGCACTAGCTACGAGATATATACAAAATTTTAACTAATTTTTTTTGTTCAATCATAATTAATCAAAGTGTAATAGTGAAATAATAATTCATTTTTAGTCAAAAAAGCTTAAGAAACATCGATGATGAGTTATTGTCATAAACAAAATGTGTCTTCAGATGACATTGACATGATAAAATACATACGTTTTTTGGCACTCTTTTCCATACTGTATGAATCCCTTGTTACAAACACATATGTAAGATGTCTCTGTGTTTACACAAGAAGCATTCTCGTCACAGTCGTATACATCATGAGCACACTCATCCACATCTAAACATTTGTCATACATCCACATTGAAGGATCATCCACTGTGATGTTCTTTTCTTTCCCTACTTCAGCAACAATCACTGAACAGTTCTGATTATGTGTTGGGCCTGAAATAATAAAGATCTAACATCAAAAACAAAATAGCTGTCTAAATATGCTCACAATATTTCCTAGAGTTGAGCCTAGAAATAAGGAATTATGTATTAAGGGATGTTATTACAGTCTTATTATGTTAAATTTGTCAAAAATGTGTTACTTTCCTTAATTTTGTAGTCAAATTTTCTACAGTAGAGAATATATTGGGTTTGGTATACCTTTGCATTACAACATTGCCCTAAAAATCTGATGCAAATTGGGTAAACTAGCACCCTTCTGTCCCAAGATTCAAGCTGTTCATAACATTACAATAGTAGTTTGATCTATCTGATTTCGAATACAGAATAAAAGTAAGTGGATCAAACTGATCAATGTACTTACCTGAAAAATCTCCATCCACGCACTTTCCTATCATACGATTGTCCACATTACCGCACCATCCACATCCATACCGTGACAAACAGTTATCACATGACTTGTATACAGAACAGTCCCTACATGTATGGTTATGTAGGAGGTCATCACTGTCCACCCATTCCTGGCACTGACCACTCATATGGTGAGAGATGTAGTGAGCAAAAGGAAAGCACTCGCCTGTATTTTCACACCAGAAACATTCATCTTTGTCTTTCTCTACACAGAGGTTGCAATTTTTTCTCCTACAATGAAAGTGAGACAATAATATATGCTCAAATACTGTATAGAAGTTATGACTCTTTCATTAAACAATAGGCCATAGAAACCTCAACTATGGTTGAGTGTAAAATAGTTTTTAGAAACTGAGAATGTAAGTGATATTCTACAATTACCTCTTCATGACACGAGGTTACCCCATTTTAAAAGTGCCTTCTCTTGGTACCATATATTTTTCAATGAAACAGCCCTTTTCTCATTATTCTGTCAAGAATTTTTGATACTAATAAATCTTATATTCAAATGTCTTATATTTTGCATTTTTAATATCTTTACAGAACTTGGTAGTTATCATGGTTATAGGAAACTTCTATTTATTTACTTCCACCACTGTGTATATTTTGTAAATCTATAAACTAAAACTCACAGATGACATGGTTGTGGACACTCAGATATTTCACGTAGATTTCTCATGTATCGTCCTCGTCTTATACACTTTTCATATTTTGTACTCCATTCACACAAATCATCCTAGAACAGAAATGCAAGAATTATGTATTTTGCAGTATCAAAAAGAAATAACACAGGTACAAAAATATGCCTTAAAATTTAGGATTACTGTACATGTAAATTCAGAAATTATTGCGTGCATTTATTATTGTGATTTTGTCATTTTAGACTATCCTGTTTAATTCATATAAAAAATTTCAAAATGTGAGTTGAAATTATTTCGATTATAACCCTGTATTATTTTTTCGAATTTATAAAAACATTATGCATACATTTAGTTTCTTACAAAAATGTACACCAACGACATTTGGAATCTTATTTTTTTCCCATGAGCATTCATACAACTATGTTAGTTTATACATAATCTATATGTGTTAATGAAAAACATCCTCAAATCATTCAAATAAGAGGTACAGAATCATGAATACACTACAGAATACACATTCAAATGCAGAAAATTTGTTATTTTGTGGTGGCCATTTTTTATTGTTGGAGGAAGGTAGGAGTGATTAAAGTAAACTACTGATCTACATCTGATCTTTGGTAATAAACTGTTCCAAAAAATGAATGGTGTCAAAACACAGAAATAAAATAACAAAAATTTCTGAAACCTAAGCTTAAATTTTGACTTACTGTAACACAGGAATAACAGTCTGGATAGTCATGGCATAGATCACACTGTTCAGGATGTGTTACAGCATAAGTTTCATTACAATTTGTAGAGTTATCTCCCTTGTACAAACATGTGGCAGATGAGGAACACCAGGCACATGATGCATCTGTCATACAAGCCAAACAGTTATTGTGTATAGAACAATGAACACTGTTATACGGTTCCAGGAATTCCATTGTTATCGGATGAAGATTCGGCATGTGATGGTGGTTACCTCTTATTTCACTTTCTTCGCTGACCTCAATATTCCACTGCAGGCTTAGAGTGGCCTTATTATCTTTTTTACGCTTCTCTGCTTCGACAGCCACATAATATTTATGTCCACGTGTTGTATTTGGGAACAACTTTTCACTTTTTCGATTGGCTTTTTCTGTTGTCGATATTGTATAGGTCTTCTTGCGAATAACTATTTCTTGATTTTTGACTGAACTGTCATTGCTCAGATTCAATGTGGCACTAATGTCTCCAGATCCTGCTAAATACAGCTGTAGCATGTTGCTGCCGTACACTAATGGGGAGTCCAAGGGATGTATGTAACCAGTTATTCTAACAGTGATTAATTTTCCTGCCTCATCTATATTTCCATGGTATGGTAATACGTCTTCAATAAGCATAGTAAAGGAGTTCATAAACAATACCTAAAAAATAAGTAAACAGCAGTTAAATGTCTGAGATATTCTATATAAAACTATGTAAAAGGTTCTGTGGAACCCTGTGTCAGGTCTGATATTTGCTGATGTCAGAGTAAAAGTGCAATGTTGACGGTCCTGTTATCAGTACCATACTCTGATCAAATTAACAAATGTATTTTGATATTTAAACAAGCAAGAGAGTCGATATCTATTCTTTTATAACAGCAAAATTTAATTCATAAACAAGAATGTGTCCAAAGTACACGAATGCCCCACTCGCACTATCATTTTCCATGTTCAATGGACCGTGAAAATGGGTAAAAAATATAGATAGGCATAAAAATTAGAAAGATCATATCATAGGGAACATGTGTACTAAGTTTCAAGTTGATTGGACTTAACTTCATTAAAAACTACCTTGACCAAAAAGTTTAACCTGAAACTCGCACTTTTATTTTCTATGTTCAGTGGACCGTGAAATTGGGGTCAAAAGTTAATTTGTCTTTAAAATTAGAAAGATCATATCATAAGGAACATATGTACTGAGTTTTCAGTTGATTGGACTTCAGCTTCATCAAAAACTACCTTGACCAAAAACTTTAACCTGAAGCGGGACAGACGGACGGACGAACGAACGGACGAACGAACGGACGGACAGACAGACGGACGAACAGACGCACAGACCAGAAAACATAATGCCCCTCTACTATCGTAGGTGGGGCATAAAAATAAAATTTAACTGATAAAAAGACGTATTGAGATTAGCCAATGGTAGGCGCTGAAATTCTTGAATAACAGTTGAAGTTTTGACAAAGTTATTGAAGTCTCAAAACTTTCAACTTTTTAATGAAATGATTGCTGTGTTTAGCTTCATGACAAATTTAATCAGGCTATATAAAAAGCAGTCTGGTTGAATAATTTTAATGTAAATATCATATTTCTTCTGTTTCCTACACTATTCATTCCATTATATTAGCTTGGGCATGGTTCTATTAATAAATCATGTTCTAAAGTTTTCCTCTTGAAAATTTCTCTTATATAGTCATTCTATTTAACAGAAATGTTTTCTGGAGATCCTTAAAACAGATATGACCAGCTTACATGTTCAGAACAATAATACATTCACAAAATTTCCATACAAATATTTAACAGGGAACCAATGGGAGGGGAGGAGAGGGAGGACAAAACAAAACAGAAACGAGACCAAATTGAAATATGTTCTTACAATAAAGAAAAATTTCTTCATGTTTTGTAAAAATATCAAATATGAAGTCTTAACTGATTTTTCTGATGTATTATATGCTAATTATATATAAATTTGTAAAATGAAAGGAAAGAAGTGGCATTTTGTACCATCTTGAAATATTGCACTTGGGTCCACTCCCACTGAGCTATACTGTACTTACTTGATCTGGTTGCAGTATGTTATCTGGCTGATAGTAGTACATGACCTGTATCCCTGCTGGAATGTCATTGTTTGTACACTGTTCTATAGAGTTCCAGCTTGGATTGGTTGCTCCCCACCAACCATACAATCCAGAACTGAATTCCTCTCCAGGCAGACAAAGCTCGTCAGGGTCTAAAAATACATTTATCAAATCAAGGTAATGTTTTTGTTCTTCAACAGCAGCAGTAATCATTTATATCTTATTTTTAGCTGATGTTAATTGCTATTACATAACAATGTGTGGTTGTACAGGAGAGGTTTTTGCAAAGTCTCTGCTCAACCAACACTCTTTTGATAAATTTTGTAATATCCTACTCAGTGATTTTTACTAAACAGATTTGAGGTTATTTCAGTAAGAGTTACTACCCTTGTCTGTCATTTTGAAGGTGAACATGGTTGACTAATGAAATTGAAACGTGTGGCAAAATGTAAGTCTAATAAAAAATCCCTTCCTTTCCAGATCGTAGTGATGAATCCTCCTACATTGTGACAAAAGGGAAGTAAACTTTTCTGCCTATTGTGTCAATTGAATCCTTCTATTACTTTTTATTTAATGAACTAAGGCTTGAATTGATACACATCATACAGGTTACTACAAAATTAGTCATCTAAACATAGGATTTTTTTTATTCAAAACAATTCCTAACACATAGCCAAATAATCTTTGGTCAATTCCATAGCAATTTTCAGGGAAGTTTTAGCTTTTTTTTTCTTGTCACAAAATGATAATTAATTTCTGAAAACTAAATATATCCTTCAAGTGCCAAACCTTTTTGTCAAGAGAAAACTAATACAACCAAATGGCAAAATAAGGACTCAAATCATTAATCAATACCTGACTGCAACTGTTTTTAGCTTTTAGTTCTAATATCTTTAATACTTAGAGATATAGAGCATGCATGTAAAGGGCAATTAAATTCCTCAATCACTAAGAAAGATATAATATGTTACTTGAAATTCTTTTCTAAGGACAAATCTTATTTACTGATCATGGTGCAATACAGTCCTTATCCTACCCGAAATCTCCACTCCATGTGTTGGTTCGCCACAAACAGTATTACTACACTTACCAACTGTCTGTGTACAAGTTGAGCTTTTAACACACCAAGAACATTCTTCCTGATACACTCTGTTACTAGGTGACGATGACATCAAGTTAATTCCTTGTCCGTGACTTAAACATGATTGGCATGACAGTAAAGATGTACAAATTCCTTGGCAGGGTGTATCTACTAAGATTGGATTCTTACTTGAATCACATTCCTACAATGATTAATAAATATATCAGTGTTTTTATTAAAAACCGGCCGCCGGCCATTTTGACCTGTTCAATTCAATTTCCGGCCGGTTCAGTTGTCCTTAAAAAAAAAAGTCCTAATTTTTCTTATGAGATCTTTCTATGTAAAATCATGACAACGGAGTTCGAAGATTTGTGTTTATATTTTAAACCGACATGCGGTTGCAACGACGATTTTCATTGGCTGTTATTTCAGACTTCCTGTTTGACACACGTGTTTATCGTTGTTATGATTGAATGAATAGTAATGAAGAGAACACTACATGATTTTTTCAATTCAACAACTACTACGTCAAAGAGTAGAAAAGGTTTGGATTACTATGTATTTTGACAAGATTTGGAACAGTTTGAATGACGTTATAGTTTTACTGTTTAATTGATCTACAACGGCCCCGTCGATCTGCCAGCAACTACAGAGCATCCGAAAAGGGGATAAGGTACATAAAATATCAGGTGCTTGTGGTGTAGTAGTCAAAGATGTGATTTCACAAGATGCAAGTGTACAAACAGAAGAAAATCCAGTCATAGAAGAAGCTCAGGAAGTGTTGTCTGAAGTTAGACAAGCCATGAAGGTTATGGCTATCGAAAATGAAAACTGTAATGATTCAGACTTTGAGGATGATTTAGATTTTGAGGACGATTGTTGCTGGTGAACTTTATTTTGGCATGAATAACAACAGTTTTTATACATAAGTGTCATTGAATTGTATCCATCAATCATTATAATAATTAATCTCTTATTATAGTGATAAAAATGGAAATATTTCAATATTGTATTTTCTGACTTGGTGATGTTAGATAATAACTAAATTTTGTGACTTAGAAAACTTTAGGATGCCTATATTAACAGTGGTACTGTAGAAGTGACATTTTTAGAACAATAATAATTTTATGCCCAGAATTCAGGATAAGGGCCTGCTTAAATCTCTGATTGGCCCCTTCAAACAAAAGGAAGTGAAACCCCTGTATATACAGTACATTGTACATGTTTATTGGTGGTACCAAACACTTCAACTAAAATTAATTTGGTTCCTTTAATTTTTCGCAAAATTTGTACGAAATATTTACTTTGACCCTTTGACAAAGACATAAACATTCGAACCACACACTGTATTGGAAAAATTTCATTTGAAACTTAGCAGTTTAACAAACACTAATTTTGATCACTGAGAAGCTTAATATTTCCTTAACAATAGAACGGTATTAAGATGTTTAGCCGAGTTGTCTCCCTGTAGTGTTAAGTACCGACTTAAACTGTCTGAATCAAAGACACTCTTCCTCGTGATGAGTGAATCATAGTGAAAACATGGAGATTGTTTGTGATTAGATAAGATAACACTATTAAGTAAGTAATCTTTATTCAAAGGCATTTCACCAATAAAAATGAAAATAGAATATGAGCTAAATAACCAACTGATATATAATAACATAACAGGATGAACACTCTGATTTAATAACCCTGCAATATTATAAATATACAAAGACATATCAATAAAATCCAGATGCCTGTCTTTCTCGCTGTGTTGAAGACCCATTGTGGCCTCTGGCTGTTTTCTGTCCTTGTTGTTGTCTCTTTGACATGTTCCCCATTTTTATTCAAATTCAATGATTTCATACCTAAAAAAAATCTTAGGATACATGTTCAGTGAACTGCAAAGTGGTGATGACAAGAGACAACAGGATTTCAAATACATTGCTTACCTTTTAAATTTATTGATCAGACAAAAAAAATAATTGCCAAGACACATTCCCCCCTTCTTAAAAATGTTTCTTTTCCCAAATTTCACAATAAACAAAAAATAATTATACCCTCTTCCTTGTTCTGTGTACACAACCAGTGCGCCTTGTGTCAATCCTTGCAGTACACAAAACACACTCTATATCATCTATACATTTTTGTACATCTGTTTTTTGTGCATCTGTGTACTGTTTGCAATAATCTGTATCTTCTCCTGACTCAGCCTACAAATGAAACAATTAAAGACAATCGTAATAATAAGTTATCAAATTTTCCCTTTAACAAAAAAATAATTTTTGAATCATGAAGAGGATAAAATAAATACTCAATAATAACTCAAAAATTGAAAAAGATAATCAAAATAGATAAAACCAGTACTACTATAACCTGTATAATCTGACATACTGGGGGACAGAAAAAATGTCAGATAAAGTAGGGTGTCGGAATACTCAGGTTTTTTCTGCAAGGCTATGAATATTTTGGGATCATGAAAATGTGTTGGTTACAGCAGGATGTTGGAATACTCAGGTGTCAAATTAGGCAGGTTACACTGTACAGATCTTAAGAGTTTGTAAAAGTCAATTGCAACTGATTTTTTTACAGATTGTTTGAACTTTTATACTACTTTCCCAGATTAAGGGTGTTAAAGCAAATTAATTTGCTATAAATTAGACTGGTTTTTTTTTGTTTGAATTGTTTGAATTTTTTTTTTTATTTATGTCAGTGCCTTTTATAGCAGTCTATATGTATGTGTTTTTCTCATTGATGAAGGCTGTAAGGTTGTCTTCAATTGCTTATATCCATTTCATTTTAACAGTGATGGACGGGTTGTCTCATTGGCAATCATGCCACATCTTCTTACATTTATATTGTCTGTGATAGACAAACATTCATCACAAACCTCTGCTGGGGCTATTGTAGGTGGAAACTTGAACGCCGTTACATCTCCAAGAACACTCCCTCTGTAGCCTCCTATTACAAACATTATATTACCAAAGGCTGATACGCTTGAATGACCAAATCTTCTCTTACCATGAGTATCTGAAATTGTTTTAGAAAAAGGCTGATTATTTAGAAATTAATACTTGTATTAATCATTTTTATCCTGATATGTATTCATCTAATCAACAATTGACAGATCGGAAAATATATCAATGTGATTTAGTTTTTAGTAAATTTGTGTTGCTCTATCATGTCTGCTTTTGTATCATTGCTGTACATGTTAAACCAATCTGCTAATTGTCTTGTTTTTGCTTTCACAACTTGTACAAATGTACATGTACACTGTACATGCCATGATGGTATAATTATTTCTTATCAGTTCAACATCTCTTGAAATTGCTATGACGTTTTTGAAGTAATATGTGTATTAAATATACATGGTCCAAAACTTTATTTTTACCATGTTTTATGGTCCGGTTGTTGTCGCTTTGACACATTCCCCATTTCCTTCTCAATTTTATTACATAAATTAATTGGTACAAACATTTGACAAATGGAATATGTGTATACATTTCTATGTTGACTTACCAGTTACCATAAACAACTTACCAGTTACCATAAACAACTTACCAGTTACCATAAACAACTTACCAGTTACCATAAACAATGGATGTTTAACCCACTGATGACAGCCAAGATGATACAAGAATATCTCATTATCATAACATGTCTCCAGTTCTTGATGGATGTGTATATTACCTCCATACACAACCATATAATTACCCATAATTACAGATGTATGGTGTGCTCGCTTGTTTGGAATATGATTCTCACGATGTTTATACGTCGGTTCTTCTACTATTTGTGGGTTTTTTATAACGGACCACACATTATATTGTAAATTAAATGCATACACATAACCAGAAAGTACAACGTATTTAGAGTATTTTGATCGATATCCACCATACACTAAAATTGTGTTGGAAACAGAATGATAGACTGCAGTGTGACCAGACACCATACGACTGAGTCGTCGATCACCTGACATTTTCAGTTTTTCCCAACTTTCGCAGTCTGTTTCATTGATGCGGAAAATGTCAGACGAAAATAAACCATCTTCCTTTTTACCCCCTATTACATACAACCATCCATTAGCATATGTCAATGTGTGGTCCATTAATTTTTCTAACTGAAGTGAACTATTTGTGGCCTTTTGTGTCCAATTGTCAGAAGATGTATCATAAAACCACAAATCATTTGAATATGAACCATTGTCTAAAACACCCCCTAGAATATAGAATCCGTTGTCTACTGTCACAGACGCATGATTTTTTCGCCCACTCGGCCATGGATTTGATTTTATTGCAATTTCCCACATGCTTGAATTCAAACAGTATCGTACTACATCATCTAAAATATGATAAAGACTAAAACCTCCATAAGTATATATACAATTTACACTTTTGATAAATGCACTAGTATGTCCAAATCTCGCAGTAAAGTTCTGACTAGATCTTGATAAACTGAACCACCGAACATCACCTTCCACTCTATCAATTGACAAACTGCAATCATCTCCGATGTATCCCTCGTCACAATGGCAGCCACTTTGATTACACTGTCCATTAGAGTTACAAGAATCGGGACACAACTGTTTTTCACAGAATTCTCCGATAAATTTTTTATCACAGAGACAAACATGGTTGACACATGTACCATTTCGGTTACAATTGTACGGGCAGTCTTGTAATGTATAGTTAGCAACAAAACCTTTTAAATTATAATTCCTGTCACTAAATAAGTAGATCAGCATCTGAAATATACATGTACATATTTTTGTCATTCAAAATATATATTATATATATTTTTGATTTACAATGTACACCAATTCAAATTCAGACCAAATTACTACAGAAATTTGAAAAAAAGCATTTATTCTTTATATTTATCAGTTAATGTTCATGATATTGGATTTTGAATTAAAACTGGACTTTTTTCTGCTGTTTATGAAGACTTTATTTCGACTTTATTTCTGGACTGGGTGGCATAAATGAAATTTGTAGGGAGAAAACTGAATATGAGTGTGTACTTATTAGTTAAATATTCATTATCATTTTTGACAATAAAAATGATTCACTTGTACGTAACATGTGTAAAATTAATATCCCACATATAGGCATCCTACAATATTTTTGTATTTGTCCATTCTTATCAAAATTATTCCAAAGAAAATACTTGTTTTTTTAATTAGTTACTTTAAATTTGCTCCAACTAATAATAAAAAAAAAAACTCTCTAAGACATAGATTAACACAGCTAAAAATTGAAAAAGAGAGATGAACTGAATCATTTTTTGTTTTGTTTGACATTTCCTTTTTCCTGTACATGTGCAATAATATTTGTCATGATGGGTAGAACCTTTTTATGTATATAAATTACAGTAGGGTTTTTCACATTGTTGCACTGTTGACTATAGTACATGTAGCTAAGTTTATTCACATCATTTAGAATAATTTGTTTCATTAGCAATCAAATCACATTTCCATATTTTTAATTATGGCATAGACAGTTAACCATACTTTTTCCTTGTGTACTACTACATGTACATTTTGTACTTTAATCATGTGTTGAAATTGATGGCTTGAATTGAATTTCTAGTCATACATGTAACAGTCTACTTACATAACCAGATGTTGCTAAAACTGGTTTGGGTAATGTGTTCCCCGAATATGTGGCCAAAGTGGTACTATTGAAGGAATTTCCATCATATATCATCACAAAATCATAGGAACATTCTGTTTCCATGGAGGAAAACTCCAGCAAGATAGACTTGTCTGAAGACCCAGCTGAAAAATAAATAAAGCAACAGTGTTTATCAATTTTGTTTATTCGTCTGGCCTGTAGATTCAAAGCTTATTGTGGAAAATGCTGTAGTATCTTGAGATCTCATCTAGATATTCATGATAATATATACAGAATATAGGAATACCCTTCATATTTCTTATCAATAGGGTGTATATTGCAGCAATTTAACCCTTTCCATGTATACCCTTTATGAATAAAATGAATTTAATCAACATCAGATGGAATCAGATCTGTATACATGTATATGCTCCCAATACATGCACCAAGATGTTCTCCACAGGCCAGGGATTGTACCAACCCTATTTTCATTCCAATACTGATTGTTTTTTAAGTTTGAACAAAATGTATTCATAAATTTTGTGTGTTATTAATATGAATGAATATTCGAAACATTTAAAGGAAATACATTGTACATGTATTTCATTTCTTGATTTAATGATTATTATATAAATATTAAATGCTGATTTATATGTAATACAGTCTTTTAAGTATGATTTCTGTTAATTCGCCGTTTCAGAATCTAATGCATCCTGGGTAATATTTTCAAAAGTGTACACCACAACGTCCTGATTGGTTAAAAATGTCATAAACAATGGAAATTTAACCAATGACGTGGCGTTATTTTCATTTTGGGGTACGAACAATGAAATTACCACTGATTCTTTAGATTCTGAAACGGCTAATTGGTGTATTTACAAAGCCACATTTGCCCATGATTTGGTTTTATTGTTCTGTCTCTTAAAATCACGATAACTAGATGTAAACTGCACATAGTTACATGTACATGTACATTTGTAGCTTGCATTGTTGGTACAAAAATGTATGAGTAAACTCAATCAAGTAATTGTATTTTCCACATTTCTTTTCCAAGTCCAAGATCAACAAATTTTTAAACATTGCTTTAATCATCATCACTGAGACATACATTTTGTAATACATGTATTGTATGATAGAAGGGCTCACGCTACCAGACGACGTGGGCAAAGAAGTCGCTTTCCCGACCGTCACTTCGCTTTCCCCGACCTCCAAAAGCGAAAAGAAGTCGCCTTGTTGTTTACTACATGTATACTCGCTTTCAGTTGCTTTTGTCATTGGGCATTTTAAATTTTTACCAAGTTGATGAAACATCATTTTTTTTATTTATAATTAAAGAAATTCATTTCATACATAAACGATTAATTTCGTAAGAAGTGAGGTAGAAGCATTGTCTTTACAGTGTGTAGCAGGTTATTTAATAAAAGACAACTTTTTATAACTTCATGCACTTCCGTGCGGCCGGTGCTTGCTACTCAAAAACGTGCATCAACATGATCATAACTTCTTTACCTTTTTGATATATACAAAAATACTCTTTTTAGTGCTAGATATTTAGTTGGTAGTTTCTCACAAGAACCTATAAACGTTTAAAAACAACTTTGAATTTGAACTGTTGCTTTAATTGTACATGAACAAGCATGTATACTCATCAGATATGAATTGAACAATCTAAAAAGAACATTATTTACATATGACCCTTTATACTATAGTAAAATCCAAGCATTGTATCGCAGGGCGCGAAGGAGCACTTCTCTTTTAAATCTCACAACTTCTCCCTATCAGTTTCAGAAAGAGAAGTCACTTCTCCCTCTGATTCTGAAGTAGTGTGAGCCCTGGATAGTCCCAGATCATGCAGATGATCATGCCAATTTTTTCCCCATGATACATTTAGTCTGAGATTACTCTGCAGACATCCAACAACTGTTTTGCCAGACAAGCTGGGGCTATGGGACATCAGAGCTTACATCAAAAGGTGGATATGTTAGTCCAGAATTTATTAGCTTCTTCATTGCTTCTGGAGCAAACCGACAGCATTGGATCCATACAAATCAGGCCTCAATTTGTTATTTTTTTTATTCATCTCTTCATTTATGTAACTTTTATCTACCTGCCACCCTTCATTTTCTTAATTTCATGGACCTCACAGGTTTTCACAGTGACCTATCTATCAATTCAGGCATTTATACTGTTATTTTCAAATGGACGTCGAGAATTGAGTCTGATTTTTGTGGAACCAATACGGTCAGTCAACTCAAGAAGCAACAAAACATCGCATCCATTTTGAAGGTACAAATATCACTATTTGACATGGAACGAGCAAAACAGCCATTGGATGTCAGAGTTAGGTTGAGAATGTAAATGTGAGGAAACAGGTTTAGATGAATGTACCCGATTTCTATTCTAATACAATGTAATAGGATTATTTGATTCATCTGCTAAATTATGCCATACTGAGGATTTAATTGCAAAATACATATACACTGTGTATACTTGTTAATAATGTTATATTTACCATCAATAAGCCATTCACATCTGGAATAATTGCTATATTTATTCTCTTCACTACCTCTTATTGTTTCATTCTTTACTCCAACTCTTATTGTCCCACTTTTATTTGTGAATATTTCCCTACCAGTACATGTTTGAGGGACTGAACTGCACAAAAATAATAATGAACTCAAAACAAAGATGCAGAACGTAAAACCCAGCATCTTCATCTTTTTAGCCCTATTTTATCATTTTCGGAGTTCCCTGGCAAGAGGGACCGAAAATGTGTGTTTACTACATCTTCATAATTTGTATTCTGTAATCGGCTGCTGTCTAAAAACTTTAGGTTCTTCGAAATCTGAAAAATTTGACATAATAAACACTAATCAGATGTTTTTCGTCTTCTAAAAATAAACTAATAACAGGATCGCAGTAAATTTATAATTTAACAAAATATTAAGAAATTGTCAATGCTACTCAGTTTTATTGATTTATTTTTATTTTTTAATCTTTATTTAAAAAAATTAATGCTTTTCTCCTAATAATACAAAAATCATATAATTAATTTCTTGCACTGAATAATGTATGGAAAGCTAACAAGGCTATAATGGTTGTGGCTATTATCTCCCTTCTATCAGTACATGGAAATGGAAAACCCGATTGCAAAATAAATGTACCAAAAGTTAATCAAATTCAACTAAAATTAGGAATGGAATCGGGGAATGTGTCAAAGAGACAATAACCCGACAAAAAAAAGCAGAAAACAGACGAGACAGAAAAAAAAATGTATGCTCATCCAAGGATTTGTATACTATACAAATCCTTGATTTTAATGAACCAAAATTTCCGAAAAAATACATAACAAACTAAAAAAAAAACTTGCATTCAACAGTTAAACGTTAGACTAACAACGGCCAAAGGGCAAAAGTATATATATATATACGGGGTCTTGATGACCGGGTTTACAGAAGGGAAATTAACAAATGGACCTATATATTACAGGAAAATGAGACAAAATCCACAGAAAGAATAGAGACAAATAGGCCCAGAAAATAAGAATATTTGGGTGTTTAAACATTTTCGTTTTTCGTTTATTGATTTTTACAAAGGTATATCAGGCCGTCAGTTTTCTCGTTTGAATTGTTTTACAACCGTCAGTTCGTGACTTAAAACCTTATTTCTAAACACGGTATTGTTTGGTGTTTTTTTTTTTTTTTTATTTTGCTCAATGTAGAAGGCCCTACGGTGACCTATAACTGTAATCTCCTACGTCATTGGTCTTAGTCGGGAGTAGTCTCGTTGGCACTCAGACCACATCTTCTTATTTTAACAATGATCAGTCATTTTAACGTGTGAAAAACAAGAAAACTTTAGACAACAAAACAATTTTTACAAGACTAAAAAACTATGGCCGTAGTCTAGTTCTAGCACGGAATACACCATTCCAGCTAATTTGAAAATATTTAATAATTTGTTATCGAAATGTTAAGATATTACATAGGCGTATACGTATATAGATAGAAATGTCCCGTAATAACTTAATTAATGGAACTTCTATCTATGTAAAAAAAATAAGCATTTCAATTGCATAATGACATCTATGGTTTATTGCCTAATTTTGATAATATTAACAGCCTAGGATATCAATATCATATGCCAATAAATGTTCATAACATGTTTAAGCACATATTTTAAAGAACTTTTGACAATGTTTTCTTTCTCTGGCTGTTTACTGCTTTTCTATATGCTTTGAACTTACATTCCGGATGGGAAATTTTTGGCAATTTATATTTTGTCTTATACTGGTGGCGATTTCGAGCTTGACATATTATTACATAGACACCCGTCTATTGTTGATTAAAATTGAGAATGGAAATGAGGAATGTGTAACCTACTCGTTTGAATAAGAGGAATTGTAGGCCAATCAGCAGTGAGACACCAACCCCATGCCGAAACAAAATACCCATAAACACAAGCCCATTTGATGTGCAGCGTTTAAAATTATCTAAGGACAATGCTATTTCCAAAGACGATATAAACGTTTCCTTAATTTTCACGATTTCTATTTATTGGTCATACAAGAAATTTAGACCCGATAGTGCTTACAACGCAAATTTTCATCTAATTTATAATACAAAGGACAGACGGATAGAAGTCCTTTGTAAATATTCGTGACTGGACCTGATATTCGTGTCCAATACATTGCTTCAGTTATACATACCTTTGAAATGAATATCATTAAACCATTTCATTTGCACAATGAACTTGTTTGTCATATTGGAGTCTTCATTAAGCAGTCTTTAGAACTGAGGGAGTCGGACCCATGTCAGACAAGCTTATGATTGTGTTTTTTACATAAATTTATAATTGAACTCTTAAAATATGTTCTATTAGTCTATATATTGTGTTGTATTTCATTGTATTGCATTGTATTGTGTATAATTGTATTGCTTGACCCTTATGGGTGTAATTTGCAATAAAGATCGATAAAGATAGATATTAAAAGCTGATATGACAGGGCAGCAAGTGCAGGTCCAGGGTTTTAACATGGGAAACGTTTGGAGTGACATTTGTAAAAAGTCTATATGCATTTATCCAATGTGAAGCCTCATAAGAGGGCTGCGCACCAGCACTCCCCTTACATCTGCATCTGGTGCATACATACAGTATATATCGATGTTCCCACGCACCGCGTTCAACGAATTAATTACTGTTGGTTTTAAGCAAAAATATCTGAGTTGTCTTTCGTATTACATACGATACTGAAAATGAAGATTATACTGCCAACTTTCAGTATCCACCTGATGCTGTAAACAGATGAAAACAGCATTATATGGATTTCAGGCGTCCGAAGCTCTTTTCTGAACTTATCTTCATCAAGAACGCACAAAGCCGAATATTGAAGCCCAGGATCATATAAGAACCTCAACAGTTGAAGAGCTAGACAACCATAACAGGACATTAGGCAATAGCCAATTCCGGTCCATCTGTTCAAACCTAACATTGAATTCAATTGCAAAACAATTCATTACACGTCAATCGTATATTATAGTCGAATATAAAAAAGTCAGAACAAATAAAAAACAAAGTGACAACCATGCAACCATGACACTTCTTATAGCGCATGACTCAAGATAAACTGTACTGCAGATGAGCTATTGTCTCTGCTTTTCTGTATTCGTTTTTTTGTCATCTGATGTCTAAGACTTAATTCGAACACATAAGTTTACCTTTTATTTGTCATGTTTGTTAAACGGGAACTTTCGCCACTCAAAAACTATAGCCAAACAAGTATCGACAAGAGTTCTATATATGTTGCTGTATACATGAATTGTTGTTATACAGATTTATTTTAATTCAACTTGGTGTATGGTAACCTTTTGACCTTGTCATAGACGAAACCTGTCCCTTTATGTAAATTTGACATCATTATATTTCTCATGATCCATGCAGACACCGGTTTGGGTACATTGGATGTCGGAGCCACGTCTAACCAGATTGGGGACGTTTAATTCAATGCTTCGTGCAGGGAAAGGTCAAGACGTCTATGCGATTAGGAACCCTTGCAACGAGGAATCATATGCAAGGTAAGGGCAGTTAATTCAAACTGCATGGAATATATATATATGGCATAAAAAATCAGATTGGTAGGGGTCTGCGTAAAAATTCTATAAAAATTAAGACCGAAAAAGAAGGAAAACTAAAGTAGTTCAAATAAAGGATATTTTTCAAGAAAAGATACTTCTATTTAAAATCTAAAAATGAAAGAGAAAAAGAATACGCATTAACATTGCACTTTAGAAAGGGAAATCGGAAGATTTAAGACAACTGAAGATTTACTGTAAAACTAATCCGAATACATTTTTAAAAGGTTGTAGTCGCCAAATTTCTGATATATCTCTCTTTTTTTTAATTCAATTTAGTTTTCTTTGGTTTGACGGAGTCACCAAAGTCAGCATTTTTTAGACATCGACTACGAGTATGAGCTATTTCACACGGCATTTTAAAAACATGCTTCACGGCAAGGACAAATCCGTGTTATATGACCTTTCCTCTATCGAGAGATAATGATGAAGGCACATCGATGATATACGAAAATGCATCCGTGAAAATTAATGAGCTTTCTTGACCATCGGAACAAGTGTGATTAGCTGTTCGTTTGTCATTTTAATGTTTCTTGATGCTGATATGGGAGGGATGTAAGCGACCTATCATCCGGGCTATCAGTCGTCTGTCACGTTTATCATATTACACGTCACCGGTACTCATCGCGTGCAATTCGTACGTAAAGGTACTGAAAAGTAGATAAAGGCGAAATTGACAGTTTAATGTTGGGAATACCATATAAACATTTGCTTTGCTTATCAAAATTTTATCTACAATGAATAATAAAAAAAATTCTGATAAGACCTTTCCATTGCATCAGTCATGCAGAACTCAGAATCATGCATAATCAAATTTGGACTACGCGCTTCAAAAACTCAGTAGTTTAAAACAATTCCACCATAGTCAAATTGCAATTTATAGAATAGGCTTGGGTGCGTTTTGAAGCCTTTGCTTTCGTTCAAGGCTTTACTTACTTTGTGTTTTATGATCATCATATTTTATTTTCCACATGATTCGCATCGCTTCCATTCTGCATGGTCTTTATACAATATAAAAAAAATATTTTAAGTGTCATTTAGTATTTTTCTTTCCAGCAACAAGACTTAAAAAAAAACCAACTGATTTATGCTATAAAAAAATGATATATTACTAACGATCGTTAAAGTAACTTCATTTGATATAATAGTGATTCGAATTTAAGTTCTTTTGGTCTCGTTGTTGATTTCATAAAAATGTTTGAAAATACGTTATTTCTTACGGTTTTGTCTTATTTCTGATTTAAGACTTATTTTTTACTTTTTGAATGTAACAACTTTAAAAATGTCAAACAACTACTATTTATAAATTATTTTCTAATGTATCAAAGTATCTGCCATGATTTTGGCATGATTTCTTATTCAAAGATGTTAAAGTTGGCAATTTTGGGGTAAGCATGTTGCCGATCTATTATTTGCTGAAAACTATATATCTGTAAATTTGTCACTTTAGGGTAAATGTGTCAATTGCATACGACATAAAGTGACATAAAAAGTCTGCACTTAAATATAAGAGTTCATTTATTGAAATAAAATTGATATAATTAAGAAAGGATTAAAGTATTCAACTATTTTTCAATTTGTATTAATCCTTAAATAAAGCATTAGTCCTCGCCCAGACACATCCCCCCTTTCCTCTCCCTTTTATATTATAGCCATATTTTCTTTAGTGATAGAAAACAGCCATAACATTATTTCAGTTAAATATGCTATGATGAAGCACAAAAAAGTTTTATTGCGGTTGGAAGATTATATAGAAATAAAACAAACAGGCATTCAAGCGATGAAAAAATCGCTTACAACAAGTATCAAATGATTTTGCTTGGCATCAAAACATCGAAAAGATCGACCACTCTCCAAATCCAGAACGTTATCCGTCCGCCCCTCCAGTCTTGGTGGCGTCTATAACATGTGTTCGGGTCAGCCATCCTCTGAGAGTTTGCCTGCTAATTACATAGCTTCCTATCTTTATATACCCTCATCATGTTATGTTATGTCTTTTTATTCTTCCATTCGATGTCTTCTCTGCTTCTATGGTGCATTAAAAGAGAATGTTTTCTGAAAAACAGAAGATAGTTTACCTAAGAATGTTAGCTCGTGCTGTGAGCAGACGATCAGTAAAGAGAAAGATGGATAACGCTGTCTTACGATTTGATATATTTAAAGTCTTATGAAGTTTTTACTATGATAAATAACAGAATATAAATCTATATCTAGGAATTAAAGAGATGTGAGGTACGCGTAAAATAGGTATATAGGCAATATGTAAATAAAACTATCAGAGGCTAAAGTTCAAAGCACCATGCATTTTCACGCTTGGAGATACAAATCTGGATAATATATAATCTTACAACCGTATCACAGAAGGTTAAACTTGTCCTGTTTTCATGTGACAGATTAACAATTGTTTAAGCTATACGATGCTGTACGAAATTCTGTTCTTCCTGTTATCTTGAATACTGAAGGCAACAGCAGTATACCGCTGTTCGAAATTCATAAATCGATTGAGAAAAAAACAAATCTGGGTTACAAACTAAAACTGAGGAAACGAATCAAATATAAGAGGAGAACTACGACACAACAGAAACACAACATTGAAATATAACACACAGAAACGAACTATAATATTACAATGGCCATGCATTGAAAGATATGTAAACGCAGTTGGCACACTTAACGGACAAACGAATTGTGTATTCAATTTATGACCATGGTTGATTGCTTTGTATTTCGTTTTCTTTGTACTGTTTTGTGGACAGTTATTTTTTCTTTTCGTTTGCATTATTTTGTCTTTGTTCTTCGGTTTACGATGCTTTCTTCACAAGTAGTATATATATATATATAAAAAGGAAGATGTGGTATGATTGCCAATGAGACAACTCTCCACAAGAAACCAACATGACACAGAAATTAACAACTATAGGTCCCCGTACGGCCTTCAACAACTTGAATGAGCAAAGTCCTACCACATAGTCAGCTATAAAAGGCCCCGAAATGACAATGAAAAACAATTCAAACGAGAAAAATAACGGCCTTATGTTTACTTTTTTTTAATCGGTTAACTAAAGCCTTGTGTTAGTCTTAGTCAGAAGCAAATCTTTACAAAATTGAGAATGGAAATGGGGAATGTACCAAAGAGACAACAACCCGACCATAGAAAAAAATCAACAGCAGAAGGTCACCAACAGGTCTTCAATGTAGCGAGAAATTCCCGCACCCGGAGGCGTCCTTCAACTGGCCCCTAAACAAATATATACTAGTTCAGTGATAATGAACGCCATACTAATTTCCAAATTGTACACAAGAAACTAAAATTAAAATAATACAAGACTAACAAAGGCCAGAGGCTCCTGACTTGGGACAGGATAGTATATAGTATACCTATGTAAGGAGATGTAGCATGGCATCTCTCCTTACTAATGATGGTACTGTTTGTTCTGTTACTATTCGTATGCTTACGATTGATGTAGACAGCTTTAAAAATCGATGGGTGTATATACAAACGGTTTACAACGTATACAAAAAAAAAACGTTTGAATAATGATGTAGACTGTATTTGTTTTACACGGCAATGGACGAATTTTTGTTGACATGGAATTTCGAATACCTATTAAATTTACCAATTTTGATAGTCATTTAAAGATGTTCAATAATACCACTGGTGATCATAAATAAAGATAGAGTAATTTTGGAGATTGGTCTTTGTTAATCCATGGAAGTAATATTACTTCCATGGTTAATCAAACAGAAATTCATAAGCATGTTAAAAAAAACTGAGTACGGGCCGATGATACATTACTCTTTTATCAGCGTGAACATGTCTATACTGATAGTAAACACTACATTCAAATGTGGTTTGTGTCTACGTAGATTTTGAAAACGGTCTTCATTTTAGAAAATAAAATTCATTGGAATGTATTAATATTTCCTGTGAAACTCGAACATTTAAAAAATTATGTTTTACTGTATAATTTGCATTGCAGGACGTTTGTGTTTTATGGAACATGTGTACTTTTTAAACGGACTTTAGTGCTTATTTAACATAACAGTTTAATGGTGTTGGTGCTTTATGATTCCACACATCATTTACCGGTGTTGGAATTAATTAATATAACCTTTTTACATCTCCACTTTTATAATTTGTATTTCTACGAGGTCTATCTCCACCACTAAGCGTGTGTCGGATGAAAACGACAACACCTATTTGAATAAGAATAAATTCATAGTAACAACCAAGACACTAGAATAAAAAAAAAACTTTATGAATTTCTTGCTTTCAAGAATGCTCAAACTCACGTAGAAACAGTCATTGGTTAGAAACCATTTTTTTGATATCCACAAATTGAAATAAGCTTAGATTTCCTTGGACATTCCATGAAATAATTTGACACAATATATATATATATAGTTTCCATTTTTAAATTTGTACATTAATAATGATAACAACGCATTTAAATTTCATTGGTAAACTTTCTGTCATATATATGATACAGTATGTATCGAAATAGTTTTAAGCGCAAATGTCCTCTGTGTTAAATACAGTAATAAAAAGAGGTACACATGCCTTGTGGGCTTTTTTAATTAAAAAAAAGTACAATCAACGAAAGAGGAATTTAAAACCAACCAGTGAGAAGTTTTTAATGAAATTCATTTTTTCTATTATTTGAAATCAATTTAACAAATGCGTTCTGGTTTTGTATGCATGAATCCAGTTTGTCAAACTATCTATGAAGAGGAAAACTATCCTTTTAACTGACCGGTTATGCCATAACTTTCTTATATGTAGTTTAACATTCGTTTGATGTAGGTTAGATATATTTTTTTTCTCAATCTATTACAAAAGAGATTTGATGGCTATGGCTAGTTTCTTCTTTGAAAAATAAACATACGTTTTTCTCCTTTTTTATTTGAATAACGGAGATTGTGAACGCTTTTGTTATATGTATATATAGCGGGAATTTGTGTTCCATTGACAGTAATAAAATCCTCATCTAAATCGAAAATTTTCAATTATTGTTCTTATAATGTGGCTTTTTATTTTATGTACACATTGATAGCAGACATTATCCCCAATCATATGTTTAATTTACTATTTAAAACAAGGGTATATTTTCCAAAAATATTTCATCGTGACATCTGTTAATTCAGATATAGGAAATCTCAGTTGAAACATAGACATTAAATGCTTTTTTCTCTCGTTATTTTTATTTTTGAATAATTTTTAAACGGACTCAAATGATATATATATATAGATGTAATTATTTCAATGATTATGTAACCTGTAAACAAATTTAAATATAGCATTTCATAATATTAAGTTAATCTTGTTTTAATACAAAACGAGACATTTTTATAAAACAATCACATCTTTAAAGGTTAAAGAATAGTTTTCTGTTTAATTTCAAACACAAAGATAATACAGATAGTTAAATAGAATAGTTAAAAAGCTGATATTTGCTAACCGAATAAATTACATTTTCGTCAAGTTTATTATATAAGCAAAAAATAAATATACAGATTCGGAAAAGATAAGATAAAACAACTTTTCTCTAATCCCCACAACAGTTTCTATTTGTTCAGCATCACTTACAGGGGCGGAGAATCTGAGATAAGATCCCTCCTGCTGTACGCTTATTATCCAATGGCGGCCGTATTTAAAATAGAGCTATTATTTACCGTATTCCCTGCTGATTAAGAGACACCGCTGGCAGTACCGAAGGTATCATTTTTCAAAGGCTTGACTTTCCTCGTGGTTCTGTTCTGACTACAGAGAAAATAAAAGTTCTCCGTACTGTCAATAAGTCTCCGGAGTTCATCAATTTCCTATGAGAAGATACTTAAATACCGATTAATGTGAGAGATAAGGAACCAGACCACGTTTTTGTGTTACTGGTCACCCTCATCGAGGAGATTCTTTATAAGGAACAAGGCAAGGGAAACCATTTTCACGGGATTTCTCACTTGAGAGATGAGTAGTTATACTCTCACACCGGAACAACAGTTTAATAGTAATTTTGACAAAGTTTCTGCTTATCATCAAGCTTTTCAAAACAACAAGGCTAACTTTTCTGTAAGCCATTTATTGGACTTGGAGGATCTTCCAAACGAAAATTGTGCTATGTATGCTAACACTGATCCTCAGCCGGGACTGCCTACTCAGGCTTGCACACCGAATATTAATGGAAATGGACTAACAGACCTCGACGAGAAGTCCTCGATACGTCATGACAGCCACGACAGTATATCCCCACACAGCCCAGGAAAAAATTCAAGTAAGTTTTTTGGTTCGATAAAAATTTCATAAAAAATTTCGGTGGGAAATTATAAACACCATATCATTTTTATGTTTTAGTGGGATATAATAGAAACACAATATCATTTTTAAACCAACAAATTCATGACCATAGTGCAGAGAATTAATCGTCGTTATTCTCTATTCAAAAGAAATGGTACTCTGCGTTTTAAATATGTTGAAAAATCCAAATATGGTTCTCTGTGGCTTAAATATATAAGGAAAAAACCCCAATAGTACTCTGTGGCTTGAATATGTGGGAAAACAATGATTGTCTGTATCTTAAATTTGCGGGATAAAACAAATGGTACTCTGTGCTTTAAATATGAGTTTAAAAGAGAAACAGGGAAAACATGTTGAAATGAAGAACAAAACATTAACCATAGAAACAAAAAAGAAGAGCATTCAAAGTAGAAATTTAACTTAAATCAGACGAATAAAAAATTTGGTAGTTTGATAGGTATATCTCAAAATAAAAACAATATACACTTTTTAAAATAGAAAATAATATACACTTTTTATTTGTTTTGCATATATTTTGCTGTTTCTTGTTAGAATATGAAAAGCATTCAATAAATACGTAGATATTTTTTTTTGTTTTGTCGTAAATAAGTAAATTATAAGATTTTGTATAGATAAAATTATTCTGTTGGAGAGTAAGCAATTTTATAGATATAAGATCGGAACCTGCTGATGTTCTCCACATGATATTAATGATATCAGACGATCGTCCATAACACAGGCAATTTGAAGCAGTGGGGATTATTTAACTCTCCTGAGAAATGTCTGATTTTTATCCAAGAAAATATTTCAAACAAGATTTACAACGTAATGTAATTTTACAAATTAGAATTCTGCATTTTTATTACACAATTTAATTAAATCTGTTTATTTATTAATGTATTCAAATTTCACATCATATACATACAACAAGTAGTTATAACAAAAACAACAGGAAAAAGACTCCTATTATACGCTTCCGTTTTAAATAAAAGCTCGGTTATAATTGAAAGTAAAAAAATTGAAAGAGTTTTTTTTCAAAGTTTTCATCAGTGTAATAGCGACAACCAGCGTATGTTTGAAATGCAATAGAAACTTGTATAGTAATAAAGGTATTATTTATCGAGAAAACACAATAAAAGTCAAACATTTCCTTAGTTTTCAAGATGAATTCTAATAAAAGATGAATGAAAACTTCACGAGAGTAAAACGATCTGTTATTGCATTTGAAGTTCAACAGCTCATAAAATAAATAAAACAAACACTTCAATGATATAAACAAAATTTACAATAAACTCTAGAACACGTTTGTACCACACAGTAGCAAAACACTCTTGGTAGTGGATCATTAAAAACGGAAGTGGCATTGTTTATTGTTTATAATAATTTATCATCATAACTATTCGTTTAAAATTTAATTAAAAAGCGCTTATTTGGGACAATTTCCATAATCAGAACTGACTGACCATGATACACATTTTGAAATTTAGAAATATTGAGATACTTCACAATCAAAGAAATTGTAAACATCTTTATTTATTAAAGCATAAACTATTCAATTGGTTGACTTGTTAATCATATGATCTAAATCTTAAATTATCACCAAATATTATGCATAATTTTAGATCTTATGTACATGTTGTATCTACACTATGATTAAACTCACTGAAAGTCGGGTTTCTTCAATAGAAAAGTTCTTTCCTCATGGTTGAATTTCCCATGGTTTATCATGAGCTTATTGGGACATAGTTATAGACGAGAAAAGCGAGTACCAAAAATACACTGCATTTAATTAATAAAGCTTTTCAATGCAGCTGATTGGAAATGTGTTCTTTCAAGGATTGTGCCACAACCGTGTTATCATACCACGAGTTTCCATTTTCCCCTAGAAAAGTCATTATTTATTTCATACAAATATCCTTTTTATTTTTTAGTTATACCAACATTAGATAGGTTATTCGACCAGTTATTTCAATTCGAAAATATATCTCAGCATTATTAAGATCGCCCAAAATGTACATCACTAAAGTTTTATAAATGTCAAGTGAATTAATTATAGTCTTAAAGACTCGTGTCAACTGCCATATGTTCTCAGTATGATACCAATATCATCTAGCGGATCCGTTCTTTGAATATTATTAAAGTTAATTTTATATTCGTGTAAACAAAATAAAACTTTGTGCATCCGAAGCGCTTTTTTTAAGTTACCGAAATCAGAAACCTTTACACGCCACGAATGTTTAAATACATAGAAAAGTTAAGAGCCCTATATATGACCAAAGGGAACCTAAAACGAACATACAAGTTCATCAATGGTCAACCTTGCCTGAGGGAAAAATAAAAGAACTAGTGTATATACATGATATCACCATCCTATCAGACTAGTGAATCCGTACATAAAAATAAACCAAAGAGGTTATATCTCATATAACTCCTTGGTTAAACTATCCTCTTCGCGTGTTCATGTCCTTATTTACATCCTTGCTTATCAATTTTTTGGTTTGAAAGTTTCTAATGAAGGGAACCAGAAAAGGCGATTCGCGCACACCAAATCATTATGAAGTGTTATTTTTAGATCTTTTTATTGTGAAGCAATACAATTTCCTGGAGCAGAGACCTCGTGTCATAAATCGCAATTATGTGTCAAAGAAGGCAGTTTCCAAAAACAAAACAAATATATATATATAAACTTTCAAAATATCCATGTGAAGATATTGCAACTATTTGACATTTCCGGTGGATTGAATATTGCAAATACGAAAGAGATTGATTGCTGTAAACCCCACTTAAACTGGTCCCTCATCTGTCGTCAGATTTTAATTAAGCTGTCAGGTAACGAACTTCCTCCATTTGTCATAGCAAAAGGCCAAAACATGCCTTCCATATGCTACTAAGTACTTTCTTCACTGACATTGTTTTTTAACTTGCACCATGCAGACTCTTTGCTTTTCTTACAACAAATAATTAAGGTTAATTAAAATTTCAAGGACTTTCATGTAAACAATTATATTGCTCCCCCTTGCTTTTGATATTTTAAAGATTACCAAATGCTTAAATTATCAAGTACACCATGTCGAGCTAATCCGAACAAAGGGCATTTCGTTATTTTTACTGCATAACTTAGCTTTCATTTTATTATGTCATTTCTGTTTAAAAACTGATTTATAAATTTTTATCTGAAACACAACAAAAATTTGTGTACACTCATGAAGATATAGCTTGTATTTTATCTCAAATTGTCTAAAAGACAAAATATTTTTGTCGCCATTTTTTCAGTTTTGCCGGCACAATTATACCCCTCTTATAATTCTTTGATAATGTCCTATATCGATGTAGGATGCAACTTGACTCTTGACCTGCAAAAGAAAAGAAATAATAAAACCAACATTAAATATGTATATGTTATCTTCTAACAGAAATTTTAGAATTGCATGTTAGGATACGAGAGAGATAATTAAAATTGATGTATTCCTTCATGGAGCAAAAAATAAGAAATAAAACGTGTAAGAGGTCCATCTTTATTCATGTATTTTTTTTTCTTTTGGTTTTTAACCATTTCCATAAGGGAGCAAACATTCCCATATAGTGTTTAGTTTTTCAACACCATCAATCAATATTTTGTTAAAAATTTAACACTTCAAGCTATGGGGAAAATCAGGATTCAAAATATTTTTTCCCCTCAGCTTGAATAGAATATGTTTTGTTCATCATTTTGAGAATCAGAAAAAAAAATTTAGGGAAAAAAGGTCGTAATCTATTAAGGACATATCTTGATCCACATGCATCAAATAATTTGATTATAGCGATTTTCATTCGTAGCAAGGACTTGTATAGTATATAACAGTCTCTCGTAGTTCTTTTAAGAATGGCACATGCATTCTAAATTTTTATATTGTGTACTTGATATTATATTGTGTTTATACTTGTATGTATGTGATGCGACTTTAATAAACTATTGAATCTTGAATCTAGTATAACGTTTATCCTTGTTCGTGTGTTCGTGGTGTCTATTAAGTCTGCAGGGTCAGCATTTAACATAACATGGGAATTTTGTTAATCCCTTGTGGAATGGTGCGTTCGGTAATCCGAATGTAGGAGTAATTAAGGATCTCATATTTCGGTTGGCGTGTGTTGTTGATATAACATCTGTACCTCTGTGATTATTAGGTATGATGAAATAATAATTACATGTGCCAATAATGAACCGAACCATTAAAATAACATTATCACTCTATGATTGTCGACTGAACTTTTTATATATTTTGTATTTACTTTATAGAAGTGATCGAAATGCGTGTACGGATTTCAATACAATTAGGTACATTTTTTAAGTAAATGTTAATTCTTTAAAAAAAAAATGAAATAAAAGAGAAAGGAAAACACCACTGTCTAGAAACAATAAACTATAAAAAGGAAACACTCATTAATAAAAAAAATATATTTCAAAAGAACACGCTTGAGCCCTTTTTGAAAATAAGTAGTCATAACAGGTACTCTGTTGGGGTATATTCGAATGCAAAAAAGAAAAAAACGTTAAAAACACGATATCCATTATGGCGTCGACAAATTTGCAGTCTGCACTCCATCTATCATGCTCGCCTTAACCTTTACGATAACACCAAACAATAATACAAGGTTTGATACATGAAGTGTTAATTGAACAATTGTTTTAAAGTGTTGATAAATATTGTCATCATGATAATGATATATTTACACAAAGTTTTCTGTCTGTGTAATGTGAGACATCGTCAACATCTGGTCGTCTGCAAGTTTAAAATTCCTTGAGATAGTCTTATGCTCGCTCTAAGTTCTGTTTTCTATAAAAGACTCTGTAATCTTCAAAACATAAGCACAGCGCAGAATAAAATATTTTTCTGGAACCTATTAAAGACCTGTTATGAGCATGACAGTACATAATAGAGAGAGAGAAAAAGCGATATATATATATATATATCAATTGATAAATTAATATTAATCAGAGATGGTTGCGATACGCATTGATAATATTAGAAAAAACCTTCATATTCACAAGTGATTTCAAAGCCGTTTTATGCCATATTTCTTCAAATTACATCGTGCCTCGGCGTCTTTTACAGAAGTTACTATAATATTTATTAAATTCATTTATTTATTTTTGTTTAACCAGGCAATCTTTGTCTGCATTACATCAATTGACAATATGTTTAAACATATGTGAATATGCCTCGTGGAATTTTTAACACTTTAAAGTACTTTGATAAGTTTCTCAGTTTCATATGTCTCTATAATCATGACTGTCATTGTTCATTGTACCCAACAAGAGACTTTGATAGTATATTCCAGTGATTTATATAGGATGGGATCTGTGGCATTGTTAGTTTTGAGTATGATTCCAACAAAAACTAGTATTTCACTACTTTCGTTTTCATCAATAAGTCAGCAACTACAAAAAACCTGGAAAAGCAAGTAAATCGTGTGTGGCGCTCATAATTTTGGCAGCCTCGTTCTAAATTAGACCTGTATATAATTATTATCGCAAAATATTAAGCAGTGTTGAAACATATATTGCCGTCTTTGTTGAGAAATGATAGATTTTTAAACGTTGCAAACTCGTGCAGATAATAACAGCTAAAAGTCATAAATAACGAAACAAATCTATGTTAGTTTTCTAACAAGCTCCGTTATTTATGTTAATACCCAAAACAATCACGTTCACGTCAAATAAGTTGAAATACGGCATTTTTCATGAGCTATCTCGCAAGTTAATTTTGTCTTATGTTCTGATATTTGTGGCCAGTGCTGATAAGACTTTCCTAATTATTACCTCGTTTGTGTATTGTTTATTTAAAGTGTGCACCTTTAAGGGCCAATAAAAGATAAAACACAGATTTGTTTATAATCATTGGTGTAATTTATTGGATCTCGAGTTTCATTTGTATCAGTTTACTATACTGTGATAGATGTTTTTAACTTTCCCTACACTTGTCCTTTCTTCAATTTAAAGGCTGTATGTAAAATGAACCAAGATTAATTTAAAAATATGGTATATTAAAAATAGGTAAATTTCATATGAATGTATCATGCATGATTCGAGCACAGCCCTTTGATGGAAAGGCGCTTTTAATATTGCATTGTTTGAACAACAACTTATATTTTTTTGGTTTAAATTGAATTTCACGCTTTCTCAACATTGTTAGCTATGATTACACGTCAAGTTCTTTTAAAGCACAATTTCGTTCTTTATATTATTATATCGTGTAGGTATACATACATCTTTGAAAAGACACATTTTTATTTTCTTAAAAGATTAAAACACACGTGCATCTTAATCCGTCAGATATAAACAGACACACTAACCCGGAAATAGAAGCTTGAAGGTCGATGTAGCTTGAAAAGTCTTGTAACATGTGCCCGTCTTAACGGCACCAAGTCGATCTTCTTTTCATGTATCATCGTCAGCTTCAGAAGGATATAAATTTTTCTGTAGAAACTTGAGATTTTCAAGATCGGAATGTTTTTAGTTTTTATTTGACGTAGCGAAAGAGCTTACGAGAGTTTGATCTCTTTATGATGTACATTTAAATATACTGTGGTTGTAGAGATTTATTCGAACTTAAGAGAGAGAAAAAAAGAAGTACCGTGCGAAATTAAAATATATGTTTGAAAACGAGGAAAGTAAAGCCTATAATCACTGGTTATAATCATTCAGTGTATATAAGTAATAGCTAACATTAAGATCGAAAAAGGGGGGATACATGTATCTTGTATATTTGATATTTAAAAACGAATTGGAGATAAGTTTGTTTATTCTTTGTAAATCTCACGTTTATGCATGTCATTAAAGACTTAATACGACCTTGAGATGAAGAACAACAATAATTGCACTATTCAGTCACAGTGCCTGGGTTTTTGGCTAGTGTGCTTAATGATTTTGTTTCAAACATGACATGTCCCTTCTTTCGCGTTGATAAAAAACGAATAAGTTGAATTTATAGTAAATGTGTATTAATAAATATAAATACAAACAACCTTTGCAGATTAAAACAGACGAAAAAGATATTGAATGGCCAACTAATTCTTCAGAAATGCCCGTACCAAATCATGAATATATATTTTAACTTGTTCTGTTGATTGATAACGTTCGATTTACTAGTATTCGGTTTTTATGGACCATTTTGAATTCAACTTGGAGTTAGTTATTTGGTTAATTTATACTTTTTTATAACCATATGTGTTTATGCTTTGTTATATCTTTGTGATAGTGCAATGCAACTTATGTAATTTTTACAACAAAAACAACATAAATCATATAAAACTGTATTTCACACTTTTTTGTGGTTTGTTGCGTTGTCATCAACTTGTGCTTGCCACTCGAAAATACGTTAAGAGACAAGGGTAATGTCTTTTGTAATGTTTTACGATCAGAGTTATGTCCAGAAATTCGTTTGTCAAAAGAAATAGACAAAATTAATATACTGGAAGTATGTTATATACTGTTCCCCAAAACAAAAGTGCAAGGAATGTGGTATACATCAATATGTAATGAAATTTGTTTCTTGCACTATTTAATTTCATAATGATGTGCTGGGAATCGATTATAATCGATGTATGAATTAGAGCAATTAAACAGATAATTGATAGGAAAGATAAATAATGATAAATAATAATCGTTTTTTGAAGTTTGAAGGTCACTTTTTGTTTCAGAATGAATGCCAATAGATTACAACATAGAACCCCCAACATTAATACTTTTGAATGCATATGCAGTGAACACCAAAAGTTCCATACTTTAAAAATGCAATTCATGCTCTTTCGGCTTCAAATGATTAACTTGGTGAAATATTATTTGAAAATTAAAAACCCACAAGGGTCAATCAACCAAATTTAGAGAACAATGCACATACATGTATATGCTATCATGCGCAACATTATTTTTTTACCGTCGAACGGGACATTATTTCCGGGAAAATAAGAACCCAAAGAACACATTGATATATGTTTTTCATGATGCAATTATCGTTTGCAAATTCTAATAAAGTTTATAAAGTTAAAGGAAAAGAAAACAAATTTTCTCAGAAATATAGGTAGTTTTAAAATAGCGAATACTTAAAAATTTGAACAAACTTTTATTTTGGAATATACACGACGTATCAGTATAGAAAAAGTAAAACTTTCTGGTACATTTTTACAAAAAGGGCCTACTGGTATATTGTTCGACGGATCTTGTATAACATCCATGGTTGTACCAAATGATGTCCTTACAGGCCAGTTTATGTTCTGGTTTTTACATGGAAATGGAAACGATAAATTAGAAATGGAGTGAGAAAGAAGTTATGGTTTTTAGAGCAAGGGTCAAATAATAGCTCTTAAAATATAAGAAATTCTTCATTCAAAATAGCTCAGAACTATCGCATAGCCATTTTCTTTATAGTTGAAAAATGTGCGTTTACCCAAAGAGGTCTTTTTGATTATTTTGTTGTTTCATCGTTAGGTTGATGTCTCATTGATGTGAACCTCACACCACGTTTAATTCATATCTTTCTTTTTGAAATTAAAAAAAAAGTCTTTGTTTATAAATTCCTAGAGGAATCGAAATACATCTTGAAAACAAATGCAATAATAGTTTCAAAGCAATTACATTTTAACTTCTTGTGTGTTGAGTAATATTAAAACAGGTTTAACAGTGAATCGCTCTTTGTAATCCATAACATGTACAAAAGTTTTTTTATTTTGGTAGTTTTTGCCTTAATTAAAGTTAACACCACATGTTAGAGAAACAAAATTACATAGATTTTACTACCCTCATTACAACTTCTATTTCCTATGTAAAACAGCGGGAAATAGTTTGGCATATCCCCTGTTGTCCCGCAGAACAAAATATGGCTGTCGATTCCAATATCGTCTGCTGAATAATAAAAAAAAAGCTAAATGAGTACGAAAAGGTGACTCCGCCACTATCTTAAACTACACAGAAGACTCAAAGAAGGATATATTGGTTTTTTTTAAGTTGTTATTCTTTTGTTGAAAAAATTATGCACATTGTAGTTTATAAAGAAGTCGTTTTTGCTGTAAATAACAAAATGCTACATTCTTTGTGGGCTTTCTGACATACAAGTGCACCTTTACTTAAATTAGCAGTTAGCAGAATAACTAAACAGTCACTTTCAATTTGTATATTGAATTTGTATTTCAACAAATAAACAATCGCCAGCTTAAGAATCTAAAGGGCTATAGATAATTTCATTTTTCGTACACCAAAATAAAATAATCTTAAATCATTGGTGGAAAACAAGTTGCTTCTAGGACTTACAACAATTTAATGTACGCGTTCTTAAATATTACTCGGAATGCATTAGTTTCTGAAACTGTAAATCACAAATGAACTCAATAACTAATACTTGTAGATATACATGACATAAGGATAGGTATTTGGCATAGAAACTATACAATATACATTTGTGTTGATGAGTTGTTTGGTCAGTAGAATACATTATGTCAATGTTTATGTGAGAAGAACATATTCTGATTGCCAGATGTCTCATTCTAGATGCCAACATGGCCCTCTGGGTTATTGAACATTCAATGATTGGTATACTAGTACATCTTTTCTGTGGGCGAGGGCATTGCTATAACCCTTTTGCTGTAAGTTGTAATACATTCAACTTAAAATTTGAGATTTTGAGTCGAAATATTTTAGTAATTTTTCGAAGGCCTTTTGAGTTGATACTTATCATTTTCTGATGTTTTGGGGTATCTAACTTTTTTATATCCAAGAAACTACAACTTTATATAATAATCTGAAAGAATTAACTTACTGCAATCAATTTTTGTTTAGAGATTTTGAGAATGGGATTGTGTTTTGATAACCTGAATGATTTTAAAGACATATTAAAAATGAATTTGATGCTATGCTCACAATGATAAGAATTTTAAAGACTTTTGAAATTGTTAAGTTTGCTAAAAAGAAAGCTGCCTGTATAACAAATTTGAGTTTTTCATAAAAACCGAGTTAAAATAATGTTTATATTATCGTAAATTTTAAAAATAATCAAATTTGAATCATCAAAAAAATATTAATATTACTAGTATCTATTTTACATGCATGCTCAAAGATTGTTATCATTAAAAGAACTTTAAACCAAAGTCTTCACTATCTACGGGAGAGACGTTAGGTCTCGTTTATGTGAAGCAAGCAGAAGACAATGTGATAGGCCTGAGAAAATTGTCAAGAAAAGCACGTAAAATTTTTGACGTTTTAGATTAGAAATCCATATTTTCCACGATTTCAATCAGAGTAAAGCTCATAAACGTTTAAAGACAACATCTTTATAGATTGCTATCTTGACAGTTAAACCAGTGTATTAGATGTTCTAAGTATTGTTACAGATACATAAGCTGGTTGGAAACCTACAAGATGGCCACATGTGGGAGAGAAAAAAATAATTTCTAAACATGTGTGTCGAAAAAAGAATCGCCGTGATATAGCCGTTTTGTGTTGAGGTGTCGTAAAACAAAGAACTATTCAATCGAAAACTGGTTTCATATTGGTGTGCCATGTTTGTCAACTTAACAATTAGACTTGTAAAAATAGTCCTTATAAAACCATGATAATTAACCGTAACTGACATTATATATTCATCTGCGTTAAAACTGAACTGGGGTACTGGCTAGAGGTATAAGGATAGGGGTTTGATCTCACTAAACATGTTTAACCCCTCCGCATTTTTGGGGCCATCTGATTTGAAGACCCATTGTTGGCCTTCGGCTGTGCGTTTACTCTGTGGTCGGGTTGTCGTCTCTTTGACACATTCTCCATTTCCATTATCTATGTTATGTTGTTATATGGTACTACTCTATGACTATGTCCTCTGTGGCTGCTCCCATATTGAGGCTGCTTATGTTTCGGATCACACAAGAGCTAAGACAAATAGCACTTTTGTCATCGTCTAATATGTATATGTCATATTTTTCGATGGATGTTTTATCTCATTTGGTTTTCTGTTTTGGGGTAAAACTTGATATGGTCAATGGTGTCCCCTATTAACTGAATGTTAAGCAAAATTTCAAAGACCTCGCATGCTGCGATCAATCATGATAATTGCTTACCCATAACACATGCTCGATTTTATGTAATTATCAACATATACATATATATTATACAGTACTAGTTACTACTTCAGGGCAGTGGTTGCACCATGTAGAAATACATGATATACAAGTGTTGCACACATGCTTTATTAAACAATCTACGATTTCATAGTTAATAAAAACCGATTATAATCTAAAAGAGAGTGGAATTGATGGAGTTTCACTATCACTTAAAGTTTGATAAGAAAACCATTTTGTACATAAAACTGTTATTTGAGGCATCATTTGTAAGAGAGCCGCGTATACGTATCACCGGAAGATTACAAGAAAACAGAATCATTTTAAAAGTGATTAATGATTGAGAAGTATTCTGAACGGTAATTATTTCTCCCAAACACATGTCAGTGAGAATAAAAACACTTAGACAGTCCAATCGTAATGCCAAGATATCCCGAAGAGACGACTATTCGGCATTCTTTAGATTTATGTAAATCAACTACTGCACCCGAATTATGACAGGACAGTCAATCTTTACCGTTACGTCAGAATTATCGAAATATTTCTCTGATAATTTCTCAATTATTTATTGAAAATTTCAGAGCTATCTACAAGGAGATGGTCGGATGATAAAATTACAATTATGCTATCAGAGTATATCTTTACAGATAAACGATAAATAGCATGTTTCAGATATGTCTACTATTGAATTGTTTATAGGTACGGTATCTGTTATTTTGTCAAAACAAAAACAAAAATAAAACCGATCAAATATACATAAAAAGGACATTTGAACAAAACAAAAATTCCCCAGATAAAGAATTGTAAGACGGTTCCTTGTTTAATCTGGATAAGACATTCAAGATGCAAGACACTTTTTAATTGCCTCTAAAAATAGTTGAAAAAAGGTGACATGCAGTTGTTAACTTCTATGCCATTTGGTATCTGGTGGTAATCATGCTTCATCTTATTTTTATTTGCTGGATATATTGGGTCGAACAATTTTGCCTGCATTTGTCTTGAGACACCCGTCTGACCCTTACAAAAATTGTTGTTATACCACTCAGGTGACCAATTTCTATTCCATTGTGGACCCTTAGAACGGTCTTTTTTTAGAACAATTGCTCTACCTCATGTTTAAAACAATGAAATATAAGGCATATCGTATACAATGGGCTTTTGACTGTTTCCAACCCTCTGTCTCGAAAATCTACCATATTATGTAAAACTGGCTTTGGTAAACAAACTAACCATTTCTCTAAATATCAGTGTGTATATATTTACGATACAAATCATCATCTGCTGAGTGATGCACGTGCTCAATGGCCTAACTGTAAAAGAATGTTGTCAATCCTACACATGTACAAATAATAGGAAGGAATGGATGACCCATTTTATCTTTGAGTGTTGTCCTTACGTTACCATTCGCCATTGACTCGGGTACTTATAACATATTTTTCAGTCGTAGAACGGGTATATTAAAATGGTATGTTATACCTGTTTATGTGTTTCATACTATAAATCAACCAGAATGTATTTTAAAATATTTAGGATTTATTTATAATTCTATTTTCCATAACAATTTTAGGTTACACGAGAATTAAGATTTGATTAAATTTGATTGGTTATTATGATAGCTGTATATGTAATTATAGTAAACTAATAGTATCAATCAGACTTATAAATCAAAACAAAAAATATGTTATGTCATTATTTTATCTCGTTAAACGTGTGTAGTCTTAACTCCAGCATCAAGTCAACAAAAATATCCACATTTTCAATTATACATACTTTTTTTGTTCCAGTAGAAATATTTTGTATAGAAATCAATTACTACTGAAGTATGTAAAATTTGCAGAAGAAGGGTTTTGTGAGAGAAACGTGGCGCCTTTGAAGTTGAGAAACGTCTCAATCCCCGATGACTGACACTTTGCGAGTGCAGAGCAGTTACGGATGAAAAGAAACGAACATACTCTACATCAAGTACATACATTATAGTACCAACATATGGAGAGTAGAATTAGATACTGTAGTGAGGCCAAACATACATAGATATGTGTTGTTTATGCTTGACAATAAATATAAGAAGATGTGGTATGAGTGCCAATGAGACAACTCTCTATCCAAGTCACAATTTATAAAAGTAAACCATTATAGGTCAAAGTACGGTCTTCAACATGGAGCCTTGGCTCACACCGAACATCAAGTTATAAAGGACCCCCAAAATTGCCAGTGTAAAACCATTTAAACGGGAAAACCAACGGTCTAATCTATATAAAAAACGAGAAACACTTATGAACCACATTAACAAACGACAACTTCTGAACTTCAGATTTCTGATTTAGGACAGGTGCAAACAATTGCTGCGGGTTTAAACGTTTTAATGATTATTCTACTTATTAAGCTGCAACATAGTATCAATTTGTTTTTACCATAAAGGGTACTCTATTTAGAAAATAGGTTGCAGTTTCAAACTTATCCCTATTGTTATGCAATATAAACGATAGTGCCAAAACTATTAAGACTAAATATAAGTAGATTTCTGATGTGCAATTGTTGTGCTGTATATAAATATATTTATGTATCTTAAGATGAAATAGACATGATATGCATCGCTCATAAAAGTCTATAATTATATGTAGGCTAAATAAAATTAGGTTTCTGATGTGTGATTGTTGTGCAAAACAAAATCAATTGACGTAGCCCAAGGAGAAAAGACACAAAAACAATGCAAACAGACACAAGTACTGTGATCTGCATATCTGTTAAAATTATGTATTTATAACTAATATGAAAATAGCATTTTATAAATACGGTGAATTAGCCGTAATCAATAACGTCCATATAAACTTTAATAAAGAATTTGGTCCGAACATAATAATGTGAGCAAACACACAATACTCTGTGTTTTATTCCCAAAGAATTTTCTGTTACACTAAAGTCTAGAAGATTTGTCTCGCTTGTCACAAATAGAATTGCAAGACAACGCGAAAGTAGACCTTTTTGTAATCATCAACATCAGTCAGAAAAAAAGAAGAGAACAATGAGGTCCTAAAATGTAAATACTGAACAGAAGAAATAATTAAGAATAATGAAGAAAATGCTTAAAAAAGTATTCATGCGATTTAGTAAATTTAGTCAAATTGAATGTTCAGTGGTTACAAATGTAATCAATTTTAATATTTGACAAACCAGGTTTGAATTAACCTCAAGCCAGTTATCTGTAAATTATTGGAAAAATATAATTTTCACGGTCGAAAAATAAAAATATCTAACAAAACTAACTTTTGCAACGTAATTTTTAAAAATACCAACAATAGTAACATGATAGTAAACATATTGTATAGGCCCAATGCGGTGAAACATCAGTGTTTCGGTTTTCCATGTTTCTTTTGTCCAATTTCATCAGGTCTTAGAATACTTAAATTCGAAATACTTTTAAAAAGCAAACAATTATAGATTTCTAATTTTCAAGAAACGAACCACGATAATCCACCTAAAAAGAATGATATAAACACTTGCTACTCACTGTACGGCCTTCAATGATAAGTAAAACCATTTATGTAAATTGTAAACTGTCAGAGGCCCCACAAGAAAAACGTAACGGCATGATATCAGCTATAGGTTATACTAGTATTATTTACCTTTAATTATAAAATCTCCAGTTGTGATGAAGGATAAAAAGACTTAATTGCATATTTACCATTTTTCTGAAGCAAACATTTCAGATATATAAGTCTATATGCAATAAAAACCGGATTTCATTTACCTTCTTAAACAGCAACAAATAAACAGCGTAGTGGAATGTGGTTATTGACTCTTTTATACGTTCTTTTGACGAAATGCCTTACCACCTAGACCCTCTCTGCACGGTCAAAGTCGTGACAAAAAAAATGTATTTATGTCTTACACTACATAGGTAAAAAGAATAAAGTTATGATACGGTTCCAAAATATACTTTTATTAGTAAATAAGTTATATGATTAGTGGGATAGTAAAGTTTTAATAATTATATTTATTCCTGACATTTAAAGTTTTGAAACCTTAAGAACAAATATATCAAAGAAACGAGACTTATGTTTAAGTATAACAGACGCTCATTTCATATACATAAAATTCGTTAGCGGCGCTCTATAATCAAAATTGAGGCAATATAACTGGAAGAAACCAATTAAAGATGGGGACCGTTAAACTTGTGATAGGATTTTTTTGGGGTCTTTCTTCGTTCCTTTTTATGCTTTCGTAAACCTTTGTATTATTAATAAACTGTTTGTTCTTACAAAATGATGACATTTACTATTATATCAACAAACAAAACTAGGAAATATGACATATATACTAAAAAAAAATCGGCCAATACTTTATATACATACCCAGAGAGGAATGCCCTTTACATGTGGTAGGATTTGACTTATATATATAGTTTTGACATTTTACATTTGATGTCCTAATTTTGCATCGTTCCACGAAACACATACTTAGAAATAATATCTAGAACTAAACATTATATTTTAAATATTACAAACTAGAAAATTAAACTTTGCTTTCAAGTAAGCATTATGTTTCGGTCTACTCGAATATGGGTTTTTTATTTGAGAAATAAAACTTCGCTTTTATTGAGAAACAATTTATTGAATTGGTTATTTTCATTTCCAGATCTTACTTCAGAACCTGTTGTAAAAATAAGAGGCGGCACTTCAGTATTAGCAATTAAAAAGATCTTAGTAACATCCATAAATTTTGGAAAACGTGTAATTAAGTCGTACATACTTCTGTAAGAGAAATATTTTATTTTTGATATAAGAAAATTAGCAAATATGAGGTCAATGGTTTGGTGATTAAAGGTATAAACATACAAAGAATTAAGTTGAACATTTTACTTTTCAAAGAAGATAACCACTTGAGAAATTACATTTTTGTTAAACAGTTCTGTCTTTTATTTTTCAAATAATTTCAATTGAATACGCAAAATACCAAGTACTTGCATGCTTTGTGCTAATGAATATCTTCATGATTATATTGTTTTCTTATAAATTGTATTTTCTTTTTTGATCATTGTTTTGTCTGTTATTCTTCAAATCATTCGTATACGATGTTCCTATTTTGTTTCCTAATTTTCGTTTACTAATAAAAACATGCGAGTTAAGAAATGATATAATTGAAGTCTCTTAAATATTACTTTTAGTAATTTTAATTTTTAGTTCCCAGTCTTATAATTGAGTCTCGCAGTAAATAAGGAATTATAAAGGTCTCAACACAACTAAATATCTGACATCTTGCACGGGAACTGTTTGCACATATCCAGAGTATCTGAGTTTCTCGATTTCAAAGAGATTCGTGTTGGTCAATGTTTATTTTTAAACAACTTTATAGGTAGTCTTTAATTGTTTGTGGCTTTAGATTTATACATTTTTTCCCCCGGACTAACCATATTTTGTATATTAAAACAAGTCGCCTTATATTTATAACTGATTAAATTTGAAAGTTCTTGTTTTCTAATTAAATTTATTATAATTATATATACATACATATAAAGTTATCATATTTTCTTAATGAAGTTTACCCACAAAAAAGAATAAGTATATACATAAAGTATTTTTCAATATACTCATATTACGAAATTGATAACTAAAATTGTCATTTTATAAACAGAATATGCTTCTGATGCCTTATTGAGGTTTCTTGGTTTTTGTTTTCTTTATAACACTCACCAAATTTACAGGATGTTCAGCGTTTCTCTTTGATCTCTACGAGTTTTGATTCTCCCATTTTTTTCTTCCGCCTATTTTTTTTTTAAAGTATTTGTAAATTCGTACATTGCATCTAGTTCTTTTGTTTCATAGGCAAACTATGACTTCTTTCTAAATTATTAGTCTTGTATCTTTGATTAGTTTTTACAACCACTGGGTCGAGGACACTGCTGGTACCTTTGGTAATAACCCTTTATTTGATTGAGCTCGAAATACCAAATCCGATAAATGATCAGTTAAATTCCGAATCTTAGTATGATAACTGCAACCTCGGTGGACGTTTTGTCCTCGGAGTAATCAAGTCCGCATTTTGTGTTGACTTGATCATTGGTATGGCACTGATTTTTTTCATAATTTTTCAGTCTTAAAACATTGAAATATGCGAAACACTAAGATCGACATCAATTTTTATCTGTAAATAAATAAATTAAAAACCTCTATTGATCTGTTTTATAGATACAGACACAGACGACAAGGACGACAAAGACGGAAAACGGCGAAGAAAGCAGCGACGTAATAGAACCACATTTAACAGTACACAACTGGCAGCATTAGAGAGAGTATTTGAAAGAACACATTACCCAGATGCCTTTGTTAGAGAGGAACTAGCCAGGAGAGTCAATCTCAGCGAGGCAAGAGTACAGGTTTGTAATTTTCTGGTATTTAAGTATCTGTTTTCTACAATCATTGAAATCACGTATGAGTGCATTAAGTACCTACATGTATACAGTTGTTTGTTGTTTTTCATGTTTTTTGTCATGGCACTGTCATCCACGTATGTCGATTCTTTGAAAGTTACGGACATTCCTATTGGTATAATGAAAAGTTACGGACAAGTTGTTTTTAAGTTACGGACAGCCTAAGCGTTTTATCAAATCGTGCTGTGATCGTTTTTTTTGTAGAATTTAATCACCTGTTAAGTTTAGGGGTTTTCCTAAACGATTAATACAACTTTTTAATTCAGTGGTTTATTGATGCATCCATGGTATTGTTATTCTATAGAAGAGAAATCCCTAACCTACGCAAGGCGGCTCCATCTTGAGCTGTGGGGTAACTTAAGTTACCCGCAGCCGTTTAAGCACAGTGATTGTCTTATTAGTTCGATTATCCCATTTGTATCTTTCGCCCCTCTTTAACGACAATATTGGAAGCTATCATTGTTACTACATGAACTACAATGGGTAAAACATAATAGTGACGAAGGCAGCAAGAAATGAAATGAAACAAGAATAATGAACATAACTAGCAATTTTACACTCTTTTCAATTTACTATATTTCACTATATTAAAAATTCAAACACATTTAATATAGGAAAAAAAATCTTGTGTTCCGTTGCCAAGCGTTGATGGTTTTCTCATATATGTTTTCTTTAAAATTTTGTATCAACTTCTTTTCTTAATTTACTCGTTTGCCCCAACCTTGCTGTTGTATGTTTATTGTCGAAAGTGTGAGTGGTAAAATATAATGTTTTCTTTCCAATAAAGGTATTTTTCTTTGTCTTTTTAAGGTTTGGTTTCAAAACAGAAGAGCAAAGTTTAGAAGGAACGAAAGAAATATGTTGGCACAACGTGGGAATTTATACGGACGTCCAGAATCTACTCCAATAGAACAACCAATTACTCCGCGACCTACTTCCATGAATAATGACTTATCCTGGTATGCTCCACCAGCATATAGCCCAGTAGTGTCAAACTCGTCTAGTTGTGCACTGGCAAATCATTCATATACTCCTCCGCCACAGAATTTAGGCTCTAGTTTAGCATGTCTTAGACTGAAAGCTCATGAATATAACAACGTATTACCACACAACCCATATGGTCACCATATGACACAATGACTATATGATAATATGGATCTTGAGAAGTATTTATAAAGATGGCAATGTCGAGGGAAATGCCCAAAACATATCATTCCTTCTGTTAAATTCTATCATGGTGTGCAATAATAAATATATGTGTATCTATAAAACGTACATTTTGATATAGGAATGTTTATACGTATGTATACATTAAACGAAAGAAGGTGGAATAACATGAACTATTTTCAACGAACTATCACGTGTTTTCTTCGACATCGGGTGACATTCTTTATAAAAAGAACACAATGTTATCGTCTGCTCATTTGATATAAACATCAGCAGAGTGATTAAGATCCAAATGACAAGCGAAGTCTTTGTAGCCTGGATTATGACGTACATCAAACGTACACTACTGAATGGACGTGACACTCAGAAAACAATTGTGTCGATGCCGAGTGTTAAATACATACTTCGGCGGAAGATCATCGTGGTGATATGGTCCCTAAAAACTGACGAATGAATGTGAGGTATTTTGGTGAGAACAATTAATTTCCGACTTGATCCATTTCATTGTCATCATTATCATGTGAATCGTTTGTGAAATGTGCAGTGTTTCTATTTCTAGTATAAGATAAGATAAGATAAGATAAGATAATTTTATTAACCAATCATGGTGCCCAAAATTTGAGCTATACAATCAAATGAATTACAAAATAAAGCACAGAAAATGATTAGAATGATTAAAGTACAATTAAACAAAAAAACCACATGAATACACATTTACACTAATTAACCTGATATAAACCAAGTTATTGACAAAACATAGTTGTTATGGGTGCCACTGTGACCTGGAGAAATTACATAAATCTTTAGGATAGTTCTAGGTCTATGGGAGACAACTCCTGATCAATTTTAATTTATATATATATATATATATATTTTTTTTTTTTTTTTTTTTTTTTTTTTTTTTTTTTTTTTTTTTTTTTTTTTTTTTTTTTTTATTTTTTTATATATCTTCTTTAGCGATATATGTAGAGTCATGGTAGTCGAAGGAGACCATGAACTACTCAACAAGAAGTGTGATATGTGTAGATATATACCTACATATCTTTACAATCTCATATTTACATATATGTATGTTCCAAAACAACTTCCCACGAATTGTTCAGATTGCGAAATAATTTGTTGCCTTGAACAGAGTATTTGTCATGTTTATTTGTTAGTGCATAAAAGTTTCACCTCATGTTTATTTTCATTGCACGTATGTTGACTGGGGCCGAAAGGGAAACAAGATATTCAATAGTTGTCTAAAAACAACGTAATGGTGCGACTAGTTGCATATATCTCGAGGCATATATCAAGACAAAATATTATAGATCAACCATTAGTCCACTAATTAAGGCGTTCTCTACGACAAAGATACATTTTTATATTTTTTAAGAATTAAGTTAGTTTTCCCCCTCTTTTATATAAATTTTTGGTAGCCGTGACGTTTACATTTGATCCGAAAGTCGCTTTTGAGTCTTTTAATGAGACCTTAAGGGATTTCATCTCATAAGTATCTATGATGAGTTTTTGAACCGATAATATATTGTTCACAATAAGTTTGTAGTTTCTGTAAATATTTGAATTCGATCAAGTCTAGAATGATTTTCATAGTGACATTCCAAATGCAATTTGATTAAAAGGGAATTGGCAGATAACATAAACTCCATATTTGAGCAGGAATGAAACAAACGTAGTATTTAAAATAATTTATTTATCAAAAGTTTCTTTTACTCAACATACTCGGTAAAACGTTCAGCATTTCTAAATAGAGGCCGCAGGACGTCAGAGCAATCTTGGAGAATAAATGTCTTCCCTAAAAAACCGCCAGTTATACATTTCAAAAACTAAGGGAGACTAATTATTTTCAGTATTGCTGTCACTGATTGCTGTATTTACACTCATGGCGAAACTGGCTTCTTTATGCCATCTTTAACCAATCTCCATAAAGGTGTTGAATTGACCTAAAGGGATTTTTGTAGCGATCAAGTTATATGTGCTTGCCATAAAATAAATTTAATCTTGTCCTTGATATACAAGTATGAAAACCTTTTTTGTGCCTTTAGTAACTGTAAGATATACCGATGTTCACTTATCAAATTAACCTTATTTTTGAAAACACTATATTGTATATATGTATATGTTCTTTTGAAAAAAATATCAAAATGTTATATTATATTTGTGAATTTTTAATGTACAATAAAATATTTAAAAAAGACAAAAACTTTTTATGATGCAACAGAAGGAGTAATGTGTCGTATACACTATACAATGAACGTGTGACACATTGCATGTAACAAGTTATCTTGTATGTTTTAGACTGAAAAAAAACCCCAAAACAACACTCTCGGAGTACGAATGTCTAAACTACACATAAATAACTTAAGTATAGAAAATATAACAGGAAGACGTATATGTACTTTCTAGTGGAGGAGCAATATTTACTTGGTATCAATCAGAAAGTTTGAAATACAAGATGATACACACCACTGTTGTATTAAAGTTACTTTTGTTCCTGTTGTTCTTGCTGTCCCAACTTTGACTTAAAGTATTGCATTTTATACGATACAGATTCTGACAAGGCATTCATAAAAAACAATAAGAACAAGACAACACGATGGGAAAAAAACAACCAACAAATAAAATTGAAAATATATTTCATTGAACCAAAAAAACCAAGATTGAGCAACACGAATCAGATCCAAAACGTTCTTGAAATTTCTTGATGGAATTTGATGCGACTGTCATACAAGTGAGAGGTTTAGTTAGCTTTAAAACCGGGTTCAATCCACCATTTTCTACATTAGAAAATGCCTGTACCAAGTCAGGAATATGACAGTTGTAATCCATTCGTTTGGTGTGTTTGAACTTTTGATTTTGCCATTTGATACGGGACTTTTCTTTTTGAATTTTCCTTGGAGTTCAGTATTTTTGTGATTTTACCTTTTGAGTATGGTCTGCAGTAGTAATAATTCTATTTAATTTTAATCTAAGCATGATTAGATTAGTCGTTCTAACGAAGCTTTGATCTTGTTCATTACCTATAACCTACATGCTGAGGCTGCACCATTGGATGGCTTCAATTGTTCTTGTGTATATTTCTCTGAGGGAGGAATATATTAATGGATTTGTTTTTCTCTTAATGAAAGGATTCTCCACCAACAAACCTTCAAAAGTATCCTGTTGAATATACCGTTAAACATACAAACAAACACATTAAATGACTGAAACGAAAAGGGAAGAGCACTAAAATTCCGAATTTTTATGTGTGGCAGTCAAAAGTTACGTATTCACGTCATACAGTAATCAGGAGAAAAGGACATAATTTCTTTTAATGAAATGGCGTTCGAAACCAAATACTGAAAATCTTTAGACCTTCAAAACAAATACTCTGGAAAAGAACGCGACAAACCGGCTGTGGAACAACTATGTATCGGATGGATAACCTTGGAATTAGAAATATTTACAAAATAAAAACCAAAGAAATAATATATGATTGCATATAAAGATACTCAGTATAAACACATTCTAACATAGAAAAAGTGAGAGAGATATTAAATATCGATGAAAAAATCACCATTGAAACATTAGTTCAATTAATACAAGGTAACAATCAAAATATCAGAAAGAACAGCCTTCAAGTTGTTTTTCTCTGTTTGCTCATTTGCATCTTGTTAAAGAAGTGAGTTTAGATTTTTCAGAAAAAGAAATAGGGTCTCAAGCGTCAATTTGAACATTCGTATACATAGAAAATTGAGAAAGGAAATGGGGAATGTGTCAAAGCGACAACAACCCGACCATAGAGCAGACAACAGCCGAAGGCCACAAATGGTTCTTCAATGTAGCGAGAAACTCCCGCACACGTATGTTTCCTTCAGCATGCATACATAAGTATATACTAATTCCTGTATTCAGTAAATGTTCATCAACGATGTCGTTTACTAATCTGTCCTTACCGGTCCCGTTTCTGACGTTAACGAGTCACGATGATACTGTTTAAGCATTATTTTATCTTTTTAATTCTTTTCTTTTCATTAACCGCCTGGGGTTTTATCACAAAACAGTTTTGTTTAGTGTTGTTTTTCTGCTTTCTTCATGCCATCCCTGCTGCGAGACTTAAGTATAGAACAGAATCAAGAATTATGTAAAACCAGTATCTCAAAACGGACATATTTTTCGTTTCTAAATGATTAAAATTGAAAAGCTCATTATAATTACGTGAGTAATTAAACCCGTCAATGAGAAGTCGCGATGAGGCATACTGCAGTTAATGTGCGCCATTTTATCTTATAGTAGATAACACAGCCAATTAAAGAGATTAAACAAAGTGCACGTGGCAGGGAAATCTCGACTCGTACTACATTGTTTGTGGTAATTGTCAATTAGTGGACGTGTAAATACCAATATAAGAATCATATGTAGTTCTTTCAACACCGTATTATACAATACTGGCGTCTGGGACCAATTAAAATTTGATATATTTACTATTAATACACTAATTAACTTTGTAAAGCTTTAAGATGACCCTTTAGCATGTATATTGGTAAATGTTGTGAATCTTTATGTATATCTTGCAATTTTAAATCCGGAAATGTTTGTATATGATAATCACACTTTAAAAATATCTCTAGACTGAACCACTGATTGATTTTGCATACACCAAAATTTCATACACTATAAAGTACTATCTAGCGCTGCATTCAGTATAATTGCGTCTGTCTTGGTCTGTTTCTCAGTCGCTTTGTAACCTATACAGTCCCTCCGACATAATCAAAATTGAAATTTTGCAAGATATATTCATTATTAAGGAAAAACTTAAATTGTGAGCCCGCTACTGCAATACATGGTGTCTTCAATGTGCCTCGACATTGTAACCGTTGTTTACCGTCCTTCCCTACGCCTATATTCACCCTGCTCAGTTGCTCGTTAATTCTTGTATTACGGCTTTGAGACGAGAGCAGTCATTTACAGTGACTCAGGAGAAATTATCAGCGACTTTACAATGTGTGAGGAGACGTTTTCAAGCTTGCTTTCGTCAAACGTTAATATATCTTATGGCAATTATTAGTCTAATTATAGGCAATATATCAAATCTTTAATTATACTTATAACCAAGATGATACTTACATAAGCAACACGATGGGTGCATATAGGATCTGCTTATACTTCCTGAGCGATTGATACCACCACGGGGGTTTTTAGGGGTGGGGTTGGGAGGTGTCGTGTCGCTCAGTCTACAATTTAATATGTCGTGTTTTTTGTCTTTTCGTTGTTTTTCCTTTTTGACATATGGCATTGTCAGTTTATTTACGACTTACGAGTTAGAATGTCCTTTTGGTATATTTTGTCTCTCTTTTGAAAACGATTTCAGTATACATATGAGACACAACCTTAATCATGGAGGTACGCTGGAAACCAAGATCAGGCAGCCAAATACAACATAAGCAGCCAAGAACATTAAACCCGTTTCTGAAATAATACTTATGGAACCAAAAGAATGGAAGACCAAATACAACAAAATGCCACCAGAAGAATGGAAGACCAAATACAACAAAATGTTACGTATAAGTTCATTTCTAATTAGAGCCTAAAAAGAACAACCAAAATAGTCTTAGTTAACTTAAAAAACACAGGAAAGCTGTAGTGTGTGATAAAGAACCTATAACCAGCAAAGAATAGCAATAAAAGCATGACAAATCTTAGCAACCTTTTTTACATACATTTGAAGAAAATAAACATATTGTACAGTCACTCTTGTGCCAAAAAAGCACAAGATATAACACTAAACGTTTGTCCCTTTTCAAGGAATAATGAAACAAATCTTTTTCGTAAAAATTAATCTCGAAAAAAGCCGATAAAATACCTTACTACTGATCTTTTCTTATCTTCTCTCTAAACTGTCTTCTGGCATGAAAGGAATAAATCTATGGTTAGGGGACACACCCATGTCTGCATGGTAAAGAATGGCTTGTGCATGATAACACCCGTATAAATATTGATGTATGAATTTAAAAAAAACAACGTTTACTCATATAGAAAGGAAACGGGGAATGTGCCAAAAGAGACAACAACCCGATCAAAGGACAGAAAAGAGACGAAGGGCACCAAACATGTTTTTTTAAAAACAGTTGTTTCTTTTATTAAAGAGACACTAGCACTGAGGAAAGGAGACCAATAACTGTTTTAACAAGCATTTTATAATAATCGAGTTTTCATTATGTTTTCTTTTTGTATGTATTTGCCATGACCAAAATTGTTTTTTGTTTGTTTTGCAAATAAAGAATTTAAAGGTAATCGTTGAAAACATTATACCCGTACATACATATAAATACATAAATGGGTTTGCAGAGACTGTATAAATACCTTTAATCCTGTACTTGGATCACTCATGTCATTTGAAAAGAATCGCAAATATATTTTCAAAATAATGAGCGAAAAGCAAATATGATAAACAACAACAAACCAGATCACTAATTTTCTTATAGAAAACACTATTATCTGGAAAAAAATCCTGATAAATTACAGGTAAATTCGTGCAAAAGTAATTATAACCATTTTTTTTTTTGGCGCAAACGTAATATTATATGCATGTCATTGTAAAATTCACGCAATGTATAGCTCGCTCACCTGATAGAGGTACGCCTGAAAGTTTCAGTTGTGACAATTCAAAATACATCTTTAACACCAGACGACATAAAAGGTATATATATATATGTAGGACTCAAATCTATGGTGGGTTCCAAATCTATGGCAGATTCCTAATCTATGGTAAATATGACGTCTTGCCATTCCAAATCTATGGCAGTTTTTTTTAAACCCTAATCTATGGCAAGTTTTGTAATTTCCTAATCTATGGCGGATTTTTGTTGTTTCCAAATCTATGGCAGGTTTTGTGCAAACGTAGAACAAGGCAGTACATAATGCAATCATTGACTTGTCTTAAACTAACTTCAAATGTACGACAACCAGAGCATGTATTTAAACATTTGTGAAATAATTATTCCCTAATGGTCAACTAAATTGTAATGTCAACCATAACATAGTGTAGAAGTGATATACATAATACATAAATCAGGATTAATATGATCCTCCCCGGAAAAATAAGCATTTCTTAATCTATGCATGGTAGCGGTTTAATCAATTTATTAAAACAACTAGAAAAAGGGAGCCAATCGAAAAACAAGACAGCAGTTTAAAAAAAATAAACAGTTTGACTTTTCACATAATATTTATTTTAGTGTTAATTAATCTGTTTTAACTGGTGACGATTTAAGTCAAGGTGGTATCCTGTAATTTCATTTTTTAACTTTAAATACATCGCCATGCAGCCGTAGATGTTAAAATATTAATATACAATATCCATATCCAAAATACCCACTACTTAAAACCCACTACTTAAAACAGCTGTTCCTTTCTTCATTGCGGGATTCGGACGGTACATCACATAATTATTGCCCCTTCTATGGTTAAAAGATGCATCTTCCTTTAAACCATCGTCAAATTGTTCTACAGGGACAGGGAAAACACTTTGTTTTCCAAGCTGAGTATTTTTAACACGGCAGGACTCCGGGAATGTTTGGAGAGCCAACATCTTTGCTGAAGTCAGCGACAACTTATATGGCGTAATTATTATTGTGACGTTATAATCCACTTTTTTCCGGAAAATTACGTAATAATTCTCTGCCATAGATTTGGAGAAAACCAAAATCTGCCATAGATTTGATTTGTTTGGCATTTGTAACGTCATATTTACCATAGAGTTCTTTATCTCAAACTTTTCCAATTTGAAGTCTATATAGACACAATAAATTAAGATATACAAAACAAAAATCTATATGAAGAGTCATTTATGGAAAATATTGTTGCACGAATCGTAAGACATTTGTGACAAAATAAACAGAATACTTGAAATAAACACAGAAAAAACTAAAGTCATTTATCCTTAATTTTGTAAAAGCTAATCTTTCTTTTTTTCTGTTTGAGATTGATGGGCAGAAACGATATTTAATTTTCTCATTTTCTTACCATGAAATGAATTTTGGTATATATTAAAATACTTTCACAAAAAACTCGCCTTCAAGCTTTTAATTGTTACAATATAAGCTGAAACGAGTTTAATCTGCATCTGTATAGAAGGATGAACAAAGTCGTTTATTGCTATATTTGTTTTATTTATCTTTAATTCTTATGTTTGAAATATTATATCTTTTTTCAAAACTTAATACAAGTAATTTTTCCTTTCTAAATTTTGTTTGAAAACTTGTAAACATACAGATGTAGTATTATAATAATAATCTAGTTTTTGGATTGTATATGCTTCGGAGTGAACGCAATTATGTTTTACTGAAAAAAACATTATAAGTTTCCTAAATTGATATATTACATCCAAAATCTACAATATGAAATACGTCTTACACTTGTAATGATTATATGCTAACTATTTCTCAACAAAATAAAGTAACCACCTTGAATTTTAACTATGTATGAAAATAGTACTCTTTTTACTTTGTACGGGCAGAAACGCCTATCGAAAAGTAAAAGTTCACACCATGCATAATATGAAAGCTTATGTCGTCCGTGCATTTCAGTTACTTTATAATATTCATTTGTTTTTTCGTTTGTTTTTCTTCTCTCAAACTACATCATAATCAATTTATTTTGCATTCACTTTACTTGAAGTTGACACAGCATGGTCCAAGTATTCATTATGTGGTACTGTCCTCTTTTTCTGAGAGACATATCAAAGTAAGAAATGATGCTTGATTATGGGTCCTATTGTTAAATATATGTATAGACATGATTTTCAAGAACGTTGTTCCGTTATCAGAAATAATGTAATTAAGGTGGTACCTAACACTTTCACTAAAATTAATTTGGCTCGTTTAATTTTCATTTTGAAAAAGTATTTACTTTGACCATTTAACAAAAATATCAAAATATCAAAATTTTTGAACCACCCATTTTATCAGAAAAATTACACTGGTTATATAGCAGTTTGACAAATACCAATTTTGATCATTGAGAAACTTTATGTTCCCTTTACAACACAACGTAATTAAAACGTTTAGCTGGCTTTACAGAGTTATCTCCCTGTAGTGTTAGGTACCACATTAATGGTTAGAATTACACCAATTTGTTAGTCAAAATATGGTCCTCTATAGACTCTTTTTTCATAGAAGCGCTCTTTAACACCAAACTCTGGATCCGCGCCGGGTTGTCATCATCGTGGGCTGTTGTCTTTGGAGGTAGGGTGGGGTGCAGATAACAACTCTTAGTTATACAATTAATTTCTTAACTTCAATATAACCTAAATTATTTGTTCACTACAGTTGAAATAAATTTTTGAATAAAACCGATTTTAATATTTCTAAAGTTCTAATATCACGTATATAACGTTCTGCAACATATCGAACATATTGTTTTCATTACAATACTTCATTCTTATGTCATCGAAGCTGATGTTATATTGCATGAAAGACACTATCAATCAATGAAAATAAAAATAATCAAGAAACCGTGAATGTAAGGTTATAACATTGACATTTTAATTACAATTGCATCACCGATTTGTCTGTGACATATACACTTAACCACTTTAATATCACTCAATATAAAACCAGAATCAGTTTATCAGAATTGACATAATTATTAACATTAAACAAGAAATGATTGGTGATAAACTAATAATTGCTTTCAATTTGTGTAATTACATCCACGTGGTAAAACTTGAAGCAGTTGTAACGGTTGTTCAAAGTGATTATTGTACAAATGTTTACACTGTTTTTATTTCTTTTGATGCTTTACTTTTTTTTTAAGGAGTCTATGTGAGATAAGCAAAAATAACAACTTTTTTAATTTGAAGGGATGAGAGTTGAGAGTTTAAGAACGAGCACATATGAAACAACGAAACAGTTTATTCCACTTAAAGGAAGCAAAACGATGAACTGCTTCAAATACTGCAGTAAAACCAATGCATTCTTAATACAAACTATTATAGGTTGATAAATTCGACCATAATGGTGTATGAAAAAAGAACGAAAAACACTGTCCGCTCTATGGACTTTATTTGACAACGAAAACCAAAGGGCGACAACTACAGTCCCGTACCATAATACAGAGAAGGGACAAGAACGTATATGAAGCGCGCATAACACAATAACTTTATACAATGTTATGAACAAATTGCCTCAAGATACTTAGCAAGCAAAAGTCAATCATATATCAAAACAACACATATATCTACTCTCTAAGAACGACCATTTTACAAACAGTACGTTAAAAAAATCGTTTTTTAATTATTGGCTGATATATAAATATATAATTAGTTAAACCATATTTTAACAAAATAGACAAAAGTTCTTTGTTTAGACATATTAGGTCACTGGCTCAATTTTTAATCCTCAACTATAAATCATTGCACGACCACCTCTTTTTTCCAAATTAAACAGATATCACGCTATATCTTAAATGAAGATTGTTAAACTGTTATTGTACAACGTTTTTTTTTAAACACGGATGAAATAGAACCCAATAATAATATGTTCTGTATCGTATCTAATCCCAACGATATAAAAAAAATGTATGATTCAGTTCGTGCATGGAACAAATGTAAAATGAGTGTCTTATGCCTGATTTATTTGCTATTGACAATTACCGCGGCAAAGTGCAGGGTGAATTATAATTAAGTTCATGGTGTCAGATATTGCACTTATACAAGTCTTTCAAGTCAAATCAGTTGAAAGTTTTGGTGAAAAAACCTCCCATATGCATGCATGGGCAAAGAAAGTCAAGTTAAAACAATCGAAAAATGGTAAAAGTAAAATCACAAAAATACTGAAAATAAACTCATCATAGATACCAGGATTAAAATTTTATACTTATGCCAGGCGCGCGTTTCGTCTACAAAAGACTCATCAGTGACGCTCTAAAAGGACAAATGAAGTACGAAGTTGAAGAGCATTGAAGACCAAAAATTCCTAAAAGTTTTGCCAAATACAGCTTAGATAATCTATTCCTGAGGTAAAAAAAGCCTTAGTATTTCAAAAATTCAAAGTTTTGTTAACAGTTAATTTATAGTAATGAACATATCAATGATATCTCAAGTCAACACAGCAGTGCTGACTACTGGGCTGGTGATACCCTCTGGGAAATAAATCTCCACCAGCAGTGGCATCGACCCAGTGGCTGTAAATAAACTCATCATAGATACCAGGATAACAATTTTATATTTATGCCAGGCGTGAGTTTCGTCAACAAAAGAACTCTGAGAAAAATTCAAAACGGAAAGTCCCTAATCAAATGGCAAAATCAAATGATAAAACATATCAAACGAATGGACAACAACTGTCATATTCCTGACTTGGAACAGGCATTTTCAAATGTAGGAAATGGTGGATTGAACCTGGTTTTATAACCTCTCACTTTTATGACAGTCGCATCAAATTCTGTTATATTTACAACGATGCGAATGCTATCAGCGTGCAAACTGGAGCAGTAGATGTTAAAATTTTACCTTTTACTAAATTTGGAAGGACAACAATATTGAGACATATACACACACATTTGTACGTTATCTAGCAAAATGTAAACATGAACAAAAAATGATATGATATTGCCGATGTTCATGACGACTCCAAAAAGAGTCTCAAAACTTTTGAAAAATAATTGGTGGGTCTCTCGCGATTTCTTGATAATAATGTCTTTGTACTACCATATTGAAAATTATATCTGATAAAATGTTGTCGTCATTTTCAAAATGGAAATTGATGGCTCTAACATTCACAGTACCTTTTCACAGAATTGACGCGCATTTCGACATTTTCAATTATTGTCTCTTCGATTAAGTTCAAAACATAATACAGACGTTGCTACCTTTAAATCAAACACCTCAACTTCCAAAAATAAATACTGTTTACACTTTTGCCAAAAGTCCGTTACTAGTCCTAGTGATGGTCTTCTACATTATTGGACATAACGATAAAGCACAAAGATAATCATTAAAAGTTTAGACTGTATACTCACATACTGTGTACGTTCGTCAATATATTATAAATTATATTTTGTTGAATTTTAAAGAAAAATGATAAAAAAGCAAAGGAATAGTGCTTTTATTGCTGTTCTTTATCTTAAAGTCACAGTGAGTTTTAGACGATATCACTTTATTAATTATATTGGAATATGAGAATTCACATTTATTAATTTTTCTTTGGAATTCTTACTAATACAAATGCTTACTGTTTTGCACTATACTGCATAATTTAACTACAATATCTACAGTAGATAAAAAAAGAATTTGAGAATTTAATTTGATTTTGTTACTACTCTTTAATTTCTTCTGCCTTCTTTCTGCTTTCGGTTTTAATAGTTTGAAACGTAAAAATTATAATCAATATGATTCGTGTCGCTCAAACCATTTTGTGTTTCGTTTTGAGTATACACTGTATAACTTTAAATTTTGAAATTTATACCAATTTCAATTATAAATACCTTATCCATAAGATACACTTCTGATCGCGTAGGATTATATAATCTTGTTGATTTGCCTATAATGTGATAAGCATATAAATTTATTTAAAGACGCATCGTTTGTCTGTTGACCAACCAGATAAAAAAAATGCAAACTTGCTTTCAGCTGCATGTGAATCACTTAAAAACAAACGAAGAAAAGAATTAGATCATTAAATTAAATTATTTTGATTCTTTTATGTAAAATCTTCACGCGATATAGATGGCTCTTTTCAATTGTAAAGGTTCATTTTTTATGAACCCTATAATGCAGATCTGTCTAGTGGTAGACTCAGACGAACATAAGCACGGGAAGGCAATTAAAATGGCGCCAAATCCACAACATCCAAGTTGTTTGAGCGTTTAATAATACGTGGCCATTTCTACGTCATGTTATGCATATCCCCTTGATAGTTTTTGTCCATTGATTCAACCCATTTATCAAATGTCAAAATGTAAGTATTTCCTGGCCTGAATGAGGATGGCTACTTTGTTCAATGAAAAATGTCAAAACCAGCTTCTAAAACATGCACATATTAATATCACTCACTTATAACAAATTACTTTCAATAGAAACATAATAGGTTGACCAATGTATTTGTTGTACTTTTCAAGTTTAATTTCCTATATTTCAAAGATTTATATTTTTGAGCGTTATTCAAAGTGTCTTTTTCACATAATATACAATATACGTACATTGTCGAAAAGTATAAAATTCACTATAATAGTACAAGCTTTAGAAACAGGAAGAACTTGAAAAAGAGTGCGTTATGTACCTATATTTCTATAGCACATTTTTTAAAACAGTAAATCGCATGTCATTTATACTTGAAATTGGAATAAAAAGAAAGGAAGCAATTACGTAATGATAAAAAATAAGATCAAGAAATAAAAAAAATAATTTCAAGATTAATTTAAAAATAATCAAAATGCAATGGAAATTACAATCATCAAACTAAAGTGAAACATACTCGGCATTTCTGAAGCATCATATACAATTTTAATAAGCTTTTAAACTGATATGAATCATGTTCATTTTCTAAATATGCAATAGAAAACTAAAGCTTTTTTATTCAAAGCACGAATTTATTTTTTTCATAATAAAAAAGTTGTTCCCAAAGTCTGTTCATATATTACGACAAAATAAGTTACGAAAATATCGTTTATTTGAGGGAAATATAAAAACTTACCTGAAGTATTTATTACCAACTTTATAGAAATGAGTTGGTTTTTTTAGTCAAAGGTAAGATGTCAGTTTTGTAAAAAAGAATTTAATTTTTAAATAATTTCAAAGCAGTTGAATAAAACTTGACTGCAAATTTGATAATGTTTTGTAAAGGGGAAAATTACTTGTATATGAGAAGAGATAAGTAATTTATTCATCTAAATCTTATCCTTTCAAATAATAAAGATTTTTTTGTATTTATTTAAACAATTGCCTTAAGTGTTAAGAAGATTTAAGACAACAAGCTTTGAAAAGTTTTGTATTTATATATATTCTAAAGTTCTATTCGTGGTTTGAGATTAGAATTGTATACAAATATAAATTAACGCATCATAGATACTATAAAAAATCAATCCTGGTATCTATGATGAGTTTATTTACAACCACTGGGTCAATGCCACTGCTGGTTGAGTTAATTCCCCGAGGGTATCACCAGCCCAGTAGTTAGTACTGCTGTGTTGACTTGAGTTATAATTGATATGTTCATAATTATAAATTAACTGTTCACAAAACTTTGAATTTTTGAAATACCAAGGTTTTTCTACCTCAGGAATAGAATACCCCAGCTGTATTTGGCAAAACTTTTAGGAATTGTTTGTCCAAAATACTCTTCAACTTTTTACTTGTTTGGCTTTATAACTATTTTGATCTGAGCGTCACTGGTGAGTCTCATGTAGACGAAACGCGCGGCTGGCGTAAATATAAAATTTCAATCCTGGTTTCTATGATGAGTTTATTTGGATACAAAAGACTCATTAGTGACGCTGGAAAAAGGTAAACGGCCCAACAAAAAATTATGTTTATATCAAGATTAATTCATTTCTAAATAGACGGACAGACTGTTCTTTCATTCATTGCTATAATTAAACAAAACTGTACACCTGCCTGATCACTTATTGATACACTTGGAGTGTAGTATGAAGATGGAATTGCGGACCAGTTTGATTTTAAACTCTGCAACAGTCATTAGTTTCATTTTGCTATCTCTAAGTCTCATAAAATATTGAAAGCATATATTCGCCTTGTTGTTCGCAATGTGTTTGTTGTCACATAAACCGCACCAGGACCCCTCCGCACAATGTCCAAAGTTCAGCTAACATAAATAGTAATGCATGCACAGGAGATACCCTGGCAACGCATTCGGTTTGTGCTCCTTTTTGAGTTTATGCTATTCTCTCGTACAGTTTGTTTGATAGAATGTGTATTCAAAATTAAACCTACTAATCCATTCGTCATGATCCACTGCTCTACGATGTCACAGGATTCATTTGCCAGTGAGAAAAAGTGATACAAAAAACAAAAGTACCTCACTCCGAGGATAATTCAAAACGGAAAGTCCCAAATCAAATTCCAAAATCAAAAGTTCAAAAACATTAAATGAATGGCTAATAGCTATCATATTCCTGTCTTAACACGGTTATTTTATGTGTAGAAAATTATGGATTTAACCTTGATGTTCACTTCTCACATGTACGATAGTCGCATAAAATTCTACCACATTGACAACAATGTGTGAACAAAAAAAACAGACATAAAAGGTAAAAATGTCGAAAATAGGGACAGAGCAATCAACATTGTTTTATAATCTTAATCACTTTAAAATCAAACAAATATGTTAAAAGAGAAAAACAAAAAGGCATATAGACAAATAGCACAAGCAAAAACGAAAAAAAATGAATACATTTTTTTACCATAGTACCACAAAACAAGGACGGGATGTATAAGTTCGAACCCACGTCAAATGGATTTAACAAAAAATAGACGAAACAGTTAAAGTAATCATAAAAAGACAAATAAAAGAACACTATATTATGTTATGAAGTTGATAAGCAACGTCAGTATCTAAAAGTTACACTTCAAGACCATCGTATATTATTTGTGATGGTGATAGGGAATTATAGTTCAATAGTCAATGCATAAAATGAAACAACATAAGCAGTCTAAGAAAAACAAGAAACAGATAAAGTAACAAGAATGTGTCCTCAGTACACGAATGCCCCACTCGCACTATCATTTTCCATGTTCAGTGGACCGTGAAATTGGGGTAAAAACTCTAATTTGGCATTAAAATTAGAAAGTTCATATCATAGGGGACATGTGTACTAAGTTTGAAGTCGATTGGACTTAAACTTCATCAAAAACTACCATGACCAAAAACTTTAACCTGAAGCGGGACAGACGGACGGACGAACGAACGGACGGACGGACGCACAGACCAGAAAACATAATGCCCCTCTACTATCGTAGGTGGGGCATAAAAATAAATAAATAACTGAACCGTGTAAGAAAAAAAGAAAACATGACAATAATAGCAATTGCTAAATGTTCTTTCCTGAAATGACCCAACAGACTTACCAAGTCCCATAACATATATCTTAACTATACAAACCTGCCTGAGATACAAACTTTATCAAGCAAATAGCTATTTTATTGGACCATCAATCTAGATTTAACCTATATTAAAAGACAGCCAGTCGTTTGAGACTACATTTTTGCTCACCCTTAAGTGGTCTCCAAAAACAGGTTTCACTGTATTTTTGTTAAGTGGATTACATGATGATACTCTCAATAGTTAGCAGAAACATTACACAATAAATTGAATCTGAATCACAAAAGATACACGTAGTGTGTGACAGATACTTGGATCAGACAGACATGCCAAAATGCTTTATAAAAACACATGTTCGACTGTGAATTGTCAACAACATTTAAACAGGCAATAATTTGGATTTTACATCAGTGCTACGTAAATTGTAAAAGACATTTATTAGGTCTTGCCAAATTAAACCTTCGCCATTCTACTATTACCTGTAGCAGTCTCAGTCAGAATCAGTGTATGTTCTGACTCTGATTAAGACCATAATCTATACAGTTGTTAACTCTCAAAATCAATTTACATCAAATTATCACCACTTTTGCATTGCTCTAAAAAATACAGCAGTTAAGTTACTTTTCGGAACCTTCTTAAACAGTCTTTCTTAATGTCTGTGTCATTTTGGTCTCTTGTGGACAGTTGTCTCATTAGCAATCATACCACATCTTCTTTTTTTATAATTTCGGAAATCAATATCAAAGATGCAAATAAGAACAAACAATCTCGATAATATCAAGAAGAAACACAGTGAATAAATTCGTATTAATATATACATATATATATTTACTCTTTAAAGGAACATATAGCTTGTCTGTAAATGAGTATAGCAACATACAAGATAGGAAATCATTTTTTCTTCAGTTGTTTACCAATTAATCATTAGTACACAGAGTCTAAATAATCCCAACAAATTGGATATATTTAAATGTATAAATGCCGTGGTGCCGTGTTTTTTGTGAACACCTTTATAATTTGAAAAAACCAAACCCACATTAAAAGTGCTAGAGTGTACATATGTGATGCATAAACCAATTTGGGAAATTACAATATTTTGACGGCTTTTAAAAGTTTGAAAAGTTAATAAGTTTATAAAAAAGAATTAAGGGTAACCTAAAGTTAAGTACAAGTTTTGCGTATATTAAGAGAAATAATGTCAAAACAAAATGTTTTAAGACTCAACAATCCTTTTACCATGAGATAAAGCATCACAATGCTGGCTTTATCTGTAGAAACTGAGATTTATACCACTAAATGACACTATCTTGTCAGAACTACCTATAACAAGTTGATGTAGTAATCCAAGAACTATGTATGAAATATGATGTACCGTAAAACACAAAACCAATAATCGTATATCATATCAAATATGGCCGCCATGCGAAACGCAGTCCTTGTAACGGAATTCGATATTACAGAGTAGGACGTCTAACGTTATGATTTAATCAAGCAATACATTTATTATGTTTTGTAGATTTATATATATATATATATATATATAAATCGACCCATTTGTGCATACCTGTCTATGTTTTTTAAATATTGAACAAAAGAAGATGGACTTTTTTGTACAGAACTTATATACACTTTTCAGACACATTTTAAGAAAGTTTTTCAAACTTGACCATTCCATAGTATTATAGCTTAATTAATGTGTGCGCATTTAAGTTCAATTTATATTTTTGCAAGTCATGAAGTTGAAATTTATGCTTTAAATGATTAAACATTGTAGTTTCAGTATATTTTAAAAATATTAAGTATTTATCAAATCCAAAAGACCAAAGCCATTTTATTGTTTGAAGGAAGATTAAGATGTGCATATACTAGTAGTCTTTCAATTATTTTCAATTAGACTTGGTTGAGCATATGCCCTTCGATGCAAATATTTAAAAAACATTTTCATTATAGCAATAAATCTTATAAATATATATATATAGATGAAGATATGTAGAATGATTTTAATCACTTTGAATACTAATGATGCAAAATTATAAAATAGATGCACATCAAACAACGCCTTAATATTTGGCTCTTACGTGCTCGAAATAGTTTTTTCTCTCTCCAGAAATAAGGACCAACCACTGCAAGTCAGTTTAGCTTTTAAGCAATTATGAATGATCTCCTACAAAACATAAACCCCTTTACATCAACCAAACACCAACAAATATATGAAGAAATAGACATAAACCTTAGTGTTTATAAAAAAAAGCTTCGATAAGGATGAAGATTTATTTTTTAAATTTCATTTTGTTTGAGATTTTAAACAAGTTTGAAACAGTAGTTTAAATTATAACCACGACGACGACGAATACAATGAATATATCATTGTTGTCGGAAATTGAAAGAAAATATACTAAAAAAAATACCGAACTCCAAGGTAAATTAGAAAAGGCAGAAAACGACACATCTGACAAAATCAAACGTTTAGACTATGCCAACCAATGGAACCGTCATATTCCTGGCATGGTACCGGCATTTTCCGAAGAAAATGTCTTGTTCAACTCTGTTGGGAAGCGTATTGAAGATGGCGCCAGTAGAAGAAATAAGTCTGCCCACCTGTCGACGAAGGTTAATGTGGTTCACGAACAATTAAAACATGTAACTTACATCTTGTAATTAATTCTGACAGTAAATGTAACAATTGATCAATAAACGAAACTATAACTTTTGGATAAATGCAATTATCATTTACTACATCAAAATGTTAGATGCAATGTGTAACATGAATGTTGGAGGTTTCTTTATATCATCATGACTTTTCAAATTGCATTTGATTTTATAGCGATTATACTCATACAGTCAATATAATAGGAATACATAAATACATGCAATGGATACATTTAGAAAATTAATGCTAGAAAAGAGTCTTTTTTTAAACGAGGTCTAACAAGTCTTAAACTCCCCTTAGAAGCTGCAAATTTACTACCATATAACCATAGCGCTACATGTGCATATTATGATTCCATTGTATTGAAAGCATTAACACAACTAGGGATATTTCGATGATGTAAAAAAAATACGAGAAACGGCCGGATAGAAGTGCTAATATATTTTTCTATCGATCTGTATGCTACTTCACCAAAACATTTCAAATGCTATCATTGTAACCCAGGATAAACCCACTACACTCATGTAATAGTATAGATCTTTACTTTCTTATTTCTCTTTTGTGTCCCCACAATGATAAGTTTTATTTGTTTTCATTATACTATATGTTTTACTCGAAGTATCTGTATAGTATTACACCCTTACTTGTTTATTCTTTCTCTTTGTTTCTTGATGTTTGGTATTTTTCTTTCTTGAAATATAAGTGGTAATAGTTATCAAAGGTACCAGGATTATAATTTAGAACGCCAGACGCGCGTTTCGTCTACATAAGACTCATCAGTGACGCTCATATCAAAATATTTATAAAGCCAAACAATTACAAAGTTGAAGAGCATTGAGTAATTGTCGTAATAAATTGAATAGCTAGTAGTTCTATTATACCATATAAGGTATTTCGAGTTTGTGTATTGATCTATCCATTGCCTCCCAATGCCTAAATTGTTTCGTTGATTCGTATGAATATTTAGATGGGTATATATTTAATTCTTTACAGCAATACTACTAGTAATTGATTTGTACCACACAATTCTTTAAAATCTAAATGCAAATTTTGTAATTTGTTATATAGCTTCATGAATGCAATTATTGCATACACTGCATTTTTAATTTCAACATATTCTGGATCCATCGTCAGGTTCAGTAAACACCAATAATTCTGGAACCCAAATGCAAACAACAGTGAAGAGTAGCACCACAAAGAGAATTAACAGAATCTAAAAGAATTGCGTAGTCTAAGTCATCTTATAATTCAAAATTTAAGACTAAGGAATGTCTCTCCCTCATGCAAAGCTCAGATTCCGTGCCCTGCTTTGACTATACATTTTTTGTCCTTTTTGGTTTATAGCTCTTTGTCTTTTTAATAAGATTGAGAGTTTCAAATATTTTGGCCTGAAGCATCATTCAAGAGACATCGATTATCGAAATGAGCCTCTGAGGCAGAAAAGTAAATACCGTTTTGTTATTAATGACCCCCAACCCCCGCATAAAGAACCTTAAATTGTAACAACATATCTTTGTTGTAAAGTTTTAAAAATACAAGGGATAAAAGGAATTACCAAACATTTAAGACAGTGTAACAAACATAAAATAAATCCAAACGTCTCCTCAAAGAAAAGAAAATTACGAATAAAAAAAACATAAAATCAATAAGTAGTAGAAGTAGTACTTATTTCACGTTAACCGAATTAAGTTAACCAGTATTTACAACCACTGATTTCTTATCAATTCTCTTGTCAAACAGTACATACTGGAGATGTCTAATTACTTTTTACAAACAAAACCAGAGGTATTAGTATCTGCCAATAAACTCATTTTATACACTATGAATAGGATTTTAACGTTTTTCTAATCAATCCTGTGGAATAATTCGTTTCACTCTCTTGACCATAAAATATGGTTTGACCAGTAGGTTATCTTGGATCAGGGAGGTTATCAATGACCGTGACTAGGGACGTCAGATATAGCCTTGTACTTAGATTGCTGATTCTAGTTCTTTGTTGGGGATCTGTTTACACATTTGATTACAATATTTCATTCATTTAAGTAAACATTCCTTTTGTCTTATAAAATACAAAGTGCGGCAAAGTTTTCACAAACATTTGAAAAAATGTTTTACTTCGAGACTCATATTTCACGTGGATATTTTACATAAGAACATTTTTTTTGGAAATCATTAAGCAAGCAAATTACAAAAATTAAATGTATTTCAGATGTTCTCTTACTCGCTGAAATCAATATTGTACCAATGCAGTTTATTTATGATTACCTTAGCTGTATTTCGTAAAATCTTTCAGAATTTTTATACTTAAAGCTACGTACTTTATTAAGCTTTTTACTTTTTCATTCTAGAGTCACTGATGAGTCTATCGGAGACGAATTAGCGTATGGTACAAAGTTATAGGATGGTGTATTTTGTGAGTTTTATGTTCTGTTGTTTTGTATCCAATAACACATTTGTACATACATTTACTGGTAACATTCGTACAAATACAGTTTCGGTTCTTATACATATTTGTTTTCTCAAATATTCGGCTTGCATAGGACGCATGGAATTTGTAAAGTTACAATCAGCTTTTAAAATAGTTAGTACCTCGTTACTGGCATGAATAATAAAAATCCTTTATTTTATTACAATTTTTGTGTTTATAATTTAAGAAATTATTAAGAAACTTAGGTTTCAACTCCCTCAGGCCAAGTTGACCTAATATGGATTTAGGTATTATTATAAGGTCATTTTTTGCCATTTCGGTTATCCACTGTTTTGGTTTTTATATAACCTTGGATTTGAGATGTTTGACTTTGAGCGTTCATGATGAATTTAAATTCAGAATATCATTTTGGATATATGAAATTTATGAATTGTTTTCATTTTGTTAAACTCAGCAATTGGAAATGAATAAGCACCCTTTCACACATGTTGTCAATTACAACATATAAATACAAGTGAGAGGTTTAGCTAGCTAGAAACCAGGTTTAAACCAACACCTTTTCCAAATGAAAATGTTTGTACCAAGTTAGGAATATGACAGTTATTATCCATTTGATTGATGTGTTTGAGATTTTAAATTTGCCTTTTGATTAGGAATTTTTCGTTTTGGATTTTCTTCGGGGATCGGTATTTTTTATACAGCACCATAAAATAAAACATGCCGATTCTGTAGCGTTAATCGTTTTCAAGAATATGTTAAGAGGAAATGAGGTGACTATGTCAATGGCACATCGACACTGCAATTAGATAGACCAAAAGGCGATTGTAAGTCATCGTAAAACAATAGAATGGTTTCTATACAAAATGGCAACCTCCATGAGTTTAGAATCCAGTTGTGAACACAAGAGATAAATATTACAGATTTGCCTTAAAGACGAATTTCCCGAAATAAGTAAATCGTCAATAAATAAAGACACATTAACACCAAATTCTTTTTTTATATCCAGATCGCTAGGCACTATCTACACTTGTGATGTATGTAAATTTAAGTTTTAGTTGTATCAGAGTCATATAATTGTATGAATATAATTTTAGCACTGTTGATAGAATCTAAACAGTTTAACTTCAATTGTTATTTAGTTTTTAAATTTTATAAATATTGCTACATTTCAAACTTTTTTATTTCAAGACTAACGGCTCATGAATATTTGACATACGATTATTTTTCAAACTATGAATTCTTGCTTTGGTTGCGAAAGTAGAGTTCATTGATGGCATTGTCTTTCAAAAATTCCAATGCTATGCTATAAAACACTCTTGGAGAACATCGAAAATACGAGATCGATTAATTAAAAAAGACTTAAATTTTCATATAATTCTATTTTGTATAAAGATTCGTGTGTGATCATGATTGTGCAATAATTTGAATTTAAATATAAATTTAACTCGTTTCTTTTCTATATAAAGAGCCTTGTATACGTGTTATCATTGTATCTTAATCACCCACAGTTCTTCCCACCTTACAAAAGCATTGGGATTCATTGCCAATTTCTTTCTATCTAATCTTAATCAGATTTATTATGCAACGCTATAAACATCAAAATAAATGTTTCGTTTCTTCTATATTGCAACTAACGATGGATTGATATACCTATTATACTACACGGCGAGTGAAATGATTAGGGCAAACTGATATCATCATAGAGGAAGCCTAACCTGTCAGTAGGAAAGCATATTAAATTAAGTTAGGAATCTTCATCGGTGACACTAGTTTGTGGTCATGCCAAATACTTAACAGAACCAAATGACAACATTATAAGATACTTTTAAAGATCCATAAATAAAGGGTGTCGTATTCCTCCAGGGATCATATATTGAAGCAAGAAAACCAATTGAATTCTAGCTGTTGGAATATTAGGCTAAAAATTGTATTCTTGTATCCCGTTATATCAGATCTGTGGTATGACTCGTATATTGTTTGAATATCAATCATTTATTGCAATTTTACTAAAACTCCTTGATATACATTAAATGTAAAAGCTGAATGTATATGTGAATTTCAGTTACATTGTATACTTATTGTGTAATTGTCACAAACTAGTGTATAAAGATTATATGGCATAAAACATTTGAAATGAAATCGTTAAATGGAAAATACCTGTACATTGATTTGAAGGATTAAATATGGAAACATAATTTAGTCTTAAATGTACCATAAAAGACAAAGAATTATTTCTCCTTATTGACGGTCAATTGGATTTCATTTACAGATCATATCCAAAAGCAAATATGTATTATTAAGTGCCAGATCATGTTTCCCGCTTCTTTTTTTTTTACATGAAATTCGAAACACTTAGTTACAGCAAAAATTAAAAAGAAATCAGTAGTGTGGTAATAGAACTTTAATAAAGAATCTAAAATGAAAAAAAAGGAATTTAATGTCACATCTTATAAAAAGTAAAATAACAAAAATACCGAACTCCGATGAAATTTGTAAACGGAAAGTCCCGAAGCAAATAACAAGTTTAAAAGCTGAAACACTATAAACGAATGGATAACATTTGTCATATATTCCCGACTTGGTTGATACTGTTCTTACGTTGATAATAAGGGATTAGACCTGGTTTTATAGCTGGCAAAACTCTCTCTTGTATGACAATCGCATAAAATTCCATTATATTGACAACGATTTGTGAACAAATCAAAGAGACATAATTGGTACTGAAAAAATTCAAACATAGTGGTACATCAGTCAACAGTGTGTTATAATCTTAATCACTAACAATCATCAGCCAGCAAATTTAATCTGAAACTGTCATTTTGATCTTCACACATCTTTAAAAACTGTAAGATGGTTTATTAAATTATTTTCAGCATATCAGGTAGTTTTAAGAATTATATATATCCACTTTGGAAAATTAATGTTCAGACAATTTGCTTAAAGTCAATTAAAATCTGTTGTCTTTATTCAGTTTTATTCAGTTTTATTCACATGTTCATATCAAAATCATACTGAATTGTCTTGAAATGTTTTAAACAGTACTGAATTGGCTGCAAGTGAATTGTATGAACAGTCATGAACTAAGTGCACTGGTAAAATGTGAAAAATTACTGAATGACACTCTGAACACGTTAAATAATTTCATTCATCCGACGCGTTTCTCTGGATTTTCCTTCTTCAGTAACAGTACTAGTCTAAGCCGAATATTTGAATGTTGAGGATGTATTAAGCGTGAAACAGTTTTAGAGCTATATGTCAGGAAATAACTTTAAATTTCAAAATCCATCTAAAGTCAACTTTGAATGAGGGAGTTTATACTTTTAGATCATAGGTTTGTTACAAATTATGTCAGTGCCGAAGTTCTGACTACTGAGCTGTTGCTATCCTCGGTGACCGAGCTATCGACCCAGTACTGTAAAAATGAAAATAACACGTGAAGTAATTTCATGCGTTCGAAGCACTACTCTTAATTAACCATCATCAAGAACACTCAAAGGTTAATACTTGGAAAGCGAGAATGTTTGAGAACCGAAAAGTTGAAATGGTTGACACAAAAAAAATAGCCAAATCCAACTTTGCCTCAAAGAGTTGAAATCCTAGTTTATTGATTATTGATTTTTCAGAATTTTCAGATGACGTTAAGGTCAAAATGACCGTTTAAGACTAAAAACGTATATATCAGTGAGACATCCAAATTAAATCGCTACCGTCATTTTTTTGACAAGTTAGTATTAGCAAAATCAAATATCAAACCATCAAACCAACAACCAAAAAACTTTTGGAAAGAAAATTAAACGTTATCATGTGGTATTTTTTCTTATGGTCTGCTCTATATTTTACATCTGACATATTGTCTTTTGTCAAAACAAGTCAAATTTTGTCAAATCCGATAAAGGTTTGAAGAAATTTGATAGAAATTTGAAAAATAAATAATGTAAAATTTCGTCTTAAAACTTGTCGTCCATTTTTCCCGATTAAATGATTTATTAGAGACTTTGCACGACTTTCCATATATAATTTCATTTCATTTAGCCAATCAAAATACTTCGTGGCATGAAGGATCATATGACATTTTATAACACTGGCGGTTATATTCAAAAGAGAAGATGAACTAAAGCACAGTTGAGTTGTTTCGGAACACAAACGGACCGTATAAGTTTTACCTACATAATAAATCAAGTAATCTTAAAAGATTATACTTTTAAACAATTAGTTAGTGCCTGGATTATTCTAGCGTAGTAATACATCACAGACCCCCAGCTGATATGGGAGAACTCCACTGCGACAAACTTGACAACTTACTTCATGATTAACCAACCGAAGTTTTTTCAAACTGAAATTTAAAAAAGTCTTACAAAACAGCTGAGTGTGTCTTTGACCGTTTTTACAACAAATGTTTAAAGCCATATTTATATTTTCATCGATAAAACAGTACTTTGAAAAAATAGACAGTTGCTCCATCATCTGGATTCCATAGAGAGGAGAAAAGTTAATACTGTAATTATTTAAGTCATTTTATGGAAACTTAATTCTTTTTCAAAACGTCCACTGTTGATATTCATTAGGTCACCGCGTTATTCAATCATTGGATAAAGTCATTAGAGAAATAGGAGCAGTATAAGTAAAAAACTACAATTATATATAATACCAAATAGTTATAACAGACACATTTTTGTCAGTTTTGGACAAAAATGTTTTAAATAAGATCGCCTTTGTTTCATACATAATGTTGTTTTTATTAAATTGATGTAATTTTTTCCTAAATCTAAAAGGGTTTTCTATAAATAATAAAAAGTATAAGATTTACCTACATAATAAATCAAGTAATCTTAAAAGATTATACTTTTAAACAATTAGTTAGTGCCTGGATTATTCTAGCGTAGTAATACATCACAGACCTCCAGCTGATATGGGAGAACTCCACTGCGACAAACTGTCTGCGTCCGCGTGCGTTTTCTAATTAAACATCACAACTATGCGGCGCTAATTTTTGTTGTTTTGAACTTGAGGCAGTTTCCTCTTGAATTTTATTTAAAAAATGTAGTAAGTTGTCATATATCCAAACTATAGACATTTCTGTGTATAAAGATTTACAGCAAACTAGCCAATAAATGTTTGGAATGAAGAACATTGACTATAGTACTGAAAATATTGGTATTTAGTATGTAAAACCCTACATGTATGCCGCCGAGAGGATATGTTTTGATTGGTATAAAATGTCCATCTACCTTGAAAATCAAAATAGAATACACTAAATATTCCCCACTTTACCGCTCGTGGGCGAATTTCAAGCAGCAGAAAAAATTCGAGTTAACAATTTTCAATTAAATAGCAAATAAAATGTTTAACAAATTTTAGTTATTTAGAAACGGGACAAAATCATATAGGACATTTCTATATGAAATTTGGAACTAAAAAGGCATTCTGATGATGCAACATTTTGTTTTCTTACAAGTATTATTCACTTTTAAGAAAATCAGTTCTTGTTCTTATGTCATGCTCTAAAATGTACCATGAACAGATCTTTCGACTTATATATTAGGATATATACTAATGATAGATTTAAAAAAAATTATAAAGATAACCCTTTGGAAATGGATATTATTTTTTTATATTGTTTTCTCGTTCACGTACACCTTACAACATCATTCAAATCGTAAACAATGCATCAGTGCTATCACAATAAGCTGTCACAAAAGTTACTCCACCTACCAAGTATATACCACTATTATATATTTGATAAATTGTACTGACAAAACTAGATTTATTGCTTTTGAAATCTTCAAAATTTATCGATTTTTTTGTTTTAAAGTAACGACTTGTATATTTGGAAATTAAAAGAAAATTAATTGCCATTGAATAATACAAGACCGTTGTTATATTATTATTATTTTGTCTTTCTGTTTCCTTTAATGTCGTACTATACCGAATGTAGTTGTCTTGTGGAATTGACGTTTGCTCCATCTTGGAAACCTTGGTTGGAACCTTAAGTATCTACATCGTGAATAGTTGTCTTATAAAGATTCTTATTATATCGTTAACTCATAAGTAAAATTCAAGATGATATACAGATAGCAAAGCATGATAGAAAGCATTAATCTTAAATAAAGATTTATTAAATATCGTATTATTTTCACAACCGTAACATAAACTTACATTTATGCTTTTTTAAAGTCAAGGGAAGGAGCAAAAAATCTGTGTGATCGTTAGGGATCATATAATACTAATGTACCATTAACTTAAACGTTTTCTTGAATATAATCCATCTTAATGGTGCTTGACAAAATAGCTTCAGAAGTCTGACGTCTGAAACAAAGTGCACATAAAACTTGAATGAAAGAGTTTGAAGTTCATAAATTTACACAATGTTTGACAAGGAAAAAGAGAAACACTTTACTATAAAGATCTGTCCAACAATAATAAGCTGAAATTGTTTCAGCTTGACAAAATGTCTTGTTTGATGCGGTAATTAGTATTCAGATATATCTTAGACAGTATGTATGTATACTGGTTGTTTTCTTTTACGGCTTGCAATGTGACCATAAAAATAATGATGACCTTTTCGAAAAGATTTTCAGTTTTTTTTTCATGAATTTTCCTTTGAGGTTAGGGAATGATATCAACCTTATTTAAAAGATACATCAGCATTTTAGTGTTTATCGTGTATCTAAAACAGGAATGCATGAGTTCAACACTGAATTTATGACAAGAAAGAAATTCTTCAACCACGAAATTTCCATGTCAAAATTTTCGATAGCAAATTTACTGAATTGAATGAATCGTCAAATTCTAATTATGTGACTCCAAAGCCGAAAATGATTTGTAAAATGTTTCAATGGCAAAGAAAGAAACAAACTTCTGATCAACAAACGGGTCTTGTTTTGTTGCTGTCCACGTACTGATTTTGTGTCATGGATGCATACGGTATCCCCGTATCCTTTGTTGTTCTATCATAAAGAAAAGAGTACCATAAATGTGCTTTATAAACATTTATATACAGACCTGTTAACTTATGCTGCATCTTTATTGCTTAACTGTTTGTTTCATGGCCAAATAACGGTGAAGTTGTATTTGTATTAATTAAACAAGGATTTATTATGCTCTGCATGAAAACATTATCTAATAATGAAAAACTTGATTTTTTATTCACAATCCATAAAATTTATTTTAACACCATTGACATGGTTAGGCTTAGTGACCATGCACATATTCACGAGTAACAGGGTGTTGTTTATTTAAACAGAATAAGTATGTTGCATATAAAATAAGGAGATGTGGTATGATTGCTAATGAGACAACTATGAACTTTGAACTATGAAGCAATGTTTTGTACAAGAGTATACACATCTAGTTATAATAAAAACTAATCTACATGAAAAAGTGCACCATTATGATTATTTATTATTATAATAAATAATGAAATCATAGACAATAAAAGTGCTTGAACTTTAAAACAAATCTATCAAATATGTTTTCGTGCTTTGAAGAATAAATATTGAGAAGATACCAAAAAGTGTGTGTGTGGGGGGGGGGGGGGGAGGGGGGAGGGGGCGGGATAACCAAAAACCACTCAGTTAAATTCAAAATAACAACCAGGAAAAGACAACGAACAGTACATAAAAATCAAATCAACGAATACTCCAGATTGAGCAACGCGAACTATAACCAAAAAAAAATCAGGTGCCCTCAATCCTTTAATACGTGGACGGAGAAGTAGTTCATCGTATCTTATTTTTAGCTAGTAATATTGAACGTTCGGTTTCATGGATGAAGTTAGAACAGACTTATTTTTTGACCTCTTTTCTCTCCAACCTTATACTTTTTTTTGTTGCCTTTTAACGTTTTTGATTCGAGCGTCACTGGTGAGTTTTTCATAGCAGAAACGCTCGTCTGAAGTACATAAGCTTGGTATATTTGATGAGTTTGTTTTTAAATAGACATTGCAGTTTTATTAAGGATTTGCCTAAAGGGCACGCATTTAAAAGTTCTAAATGTATTTTGATTAAGTTTTTGTCTTTATTGCAGATAACACCAGAATGTTTATATTCAAATATCATTTAATACTTTAGTTTCAACTTATACATATATAATATGTAAATAGTTATCAAAAGTACCAGGATTATAATTTTATACGCCAGACGCGCGTTTTGTCTACATAAGACTCATCAGTGACGCTCAGATCAAAATAGTTAAAAAGCCAAACAAATACAAAGTTGAAGAGCATTGAGGACCCAAAATTCCAAAAAGTTGTGCCAAATACAGCTAAGGTAATCTACTAAAAAGTCATAATGATATCATTGTTAATTAAAAACTGAAATTTGACATACTGATTGGTGATTATGATATTTTGTATAGCGTTATACTATTTTTCAATTATTTGTCCTTCACTTGCCTTTGTAAAGTAGACCAAAAAAACCAATAAGAAACAAAAAAATACAATAGAAAAAGAATGATAACGGTGTTCATATCAAACCTAAGTAAATGAAAACTATTTTTTTTTCAACTTTGAAAAACAAAAATCCTTCCTTTACCATCTGGAAAAAATAATTTGAATCATGTTAATGAACTGCGTTTTTTTAAGTATATCATTACCTTTTTTACCACCACTCCCTTCCAATACATTGTTTTAAATTAGAACAAATTACCAGTAATGTGTATCATATACTAGTTTGTGCTTGAAAGAGTTTTTTTTAATTCTAAACTTGCTGTCATCTCAAACCTTTTAATATATGTAAATTAAAAATGTAATTAAATTTACAGTATAGTTTCAATACAGTATAATTTTATCAGCTCATACTTTTTTCTCTTGAATACAATATATAATATATATAATATTCTATGGAATAAATAATAGATTAATGGTATACATAAGATTGGCCAATTGTATAAATATCTAATTTTGATAAAAAATGTTACCAACAAAAAGTACTTGTTTAATATCTTTTAGAATTCGGTGTATAAGTAAAAAAAAATAAAAACTGAAAGTTTTGTATAGTTTTATAAAATCGTATGGTCTACCATCTATCAGGTGGAATTATATGAATAACATGTCTTTTGTTCGTTTTAAAAATATTTTTAGTCATGTATTTAAAACGTTTCACAGATTTAAAATGATAAAGGACTTTCCTCTTTGAATTTTTTAAGGAGTACGGTATTTTTGTCGTTGTACTATTACACACTGTATCAGATTCATTTACAGAATTACAGACAAATGACATTTAATATACAAAAAAATATAATTTGTTAGTATTTTAAACACGGTAATAATATTAAAAGTACCAAACGCTGAAGACAATTGGTTTCAACATTATGTTTTCGGTATTATCAATCCTGAAGTTAAATTCGTGATAGTTTAAGTTATATTTAAATAAACGAAATAGATTAAAATAACATTTTTTTTTCAAATATACCACGTTGTATAATAAGGTACGCTAGGGGCACGTTTTGTCTACATAACACTCATCATGTTTTGTGGAAAACGTCGACAAAATCGGGAGATATAAACGAATTTGTTACGTAATAGTGTTTAACAGTACAACAATGAAAATACAGAATTCCAAGGGAAATTTTAAACGGAAACTTCCTTATCATGACAACAGAATTACACAGACAAATGCAATTTTTATATAAAAAAAATGTTGGTATTTCAAACAACTACATAAAAAATACCAAACGCTCAAGACACTTCAATTAAACATGATATTTTCAGTCTTTTTAATCATAAAGTTAAGTTTATAACACTTAAAGTGATATTTGAAAAATAGAGGAATACCACTAAAAATCTAATCAAATGTACCAGGGTTGAATTAGGTACGCTAGACGCACGTTGTTTCTACATACTTCTCATCAGTGTCTCTCAAATTTTAACATTTGTTAGCCAAATCATATATGAATTTGAAAATTATTGAAATCAAAAGTTCATCAAAGTTCTAGTACATATGGCTAATGCAGTCAATGTAAAGGGAAGAAAAAGTCTTTTTTTTGCGTATTTTAACTGTAAGCAGAAAATTTACAGAAAGCAAATGATAAATGTTACAATTCAGCACAGAAAGACTGACAATACTGAGCTGGTGGTACCTTCGGGATAAAACGTGCACCAACAATAGAATAGAATCTGTAATTGTAAAAACTCATAAAAGATATCAAGCGGATTGGTGTAAATCATGTCGGTATCAAAAGTTTCAACTCCCTCAGGCAAAGTTGAACTTATAATGGAGGTGCACGAGAAAAGCGATTCGAACGAATGAAATTTATTCAGTAGGGTTAATTTTTCAACATTTTATACACATGTATTTCCTTTCACATAGATCCAAAACCTTTTAATTACAAAGATAAAGATAGAACACCATAGTTTTGTTTAAATTCTTGAAACCTGAACGATAATTCATTTTCTTCATTTGTTTCTATCAGGCTGATGTAGTAAGGTATCCAATTCAAGCCAAACCCATTGAAAATAGTACTACAACGACTTAATTTTACAAAACGAAATTTCCTGTTGGTACTGTTTTGTCATTAACATTGATAGTATTATTAAAAGTAGCTGAAGAGGTCGTAAATGGAAATACAAGTATGAATAAAATAAATATACATGTATCAACCTCTATTTAAAATAAAATCGCAAATTTACCTTTGGAAATTGATTATGAATATATCCTTTTAAAACAACTTAAAATGTATCCTTTTCACTTTTAAAAAATTCCAAAAAAAAAAGCACTGTCTACATTGTAATATACTACCTACTTAATAAGATTTTATATAAATTGGACGTCAATTTTCTTGTTATTTACAGTAATTACTTGTGTTTATTAGTTCGTTAGCGTAATACAATTATATTGTTATACTCATTATGTTGTTCTCCCGAATAACAATTCATTTAATTCAATACAGATAAAATCTAGCTATCTACATACACAATTAAAATACTGGTGGAGGTTCGTCAAGTGTTAAATACTTTTTAAATACAGAATGAAAAGAAAAAAATTACGAAGAATACAGGAGTACTAAACAAAGTAAGGTAACTCTTATTTGATCGAGAGTTCTTTTTTTTTAGCAAAAAGTGTAATAATAAATTCAGAAGGGATATTTGAATGTTTTGCTTGGACAAACAAATAAACAATAAATCATTATTGTTATGTCAAAGTCATTGTTTGTACTAGTATATTTTAAGTAGTTGGAATTCCATAGATTTGAAAAGATTAATATCGAAATGTCTGTTTGTTTGAATTTCAACCGATTGCCGACATTAATTTAAAAAGTGCAATACTACCTTTTGACAGTAAAAAAAACTGTTTGATGTATATATGATTGATATGCAAATCACACATATTTGGAGTACGTTCGATGCCGAAAGTTTGGAATTTGAACTTGTGAAAAAATAAACTCATCATAGATACCAGGATTAAATTTTGTATGTACGCCAGACGTACGTTTCGTCTACAAAAGACTCGTCAGTGACGCTCGAATCCAAAAAAGTCTTTAAAAAAAATACAAAAATACAAAAAAAAAAATCAAAAAAGTACGGAGTTGAAGAGCATTAGGACCAAAATTCCTAAAAGTGTTGCCAAATACAGCTAAGGTAATCTATTCCTGATCGAGGCAGAAAAGCCTTAGTATTAAAAAAAATCAAGAGGTTTGTAAACAGTTAATTTATAAGAGCATACTTCTTTCTTTCTTCCTTTCTTAATTTTTTCTTCATTTTTTGTATCTTTTATATCTGTAGATATTAACAATGTTTATACTTAAAATATATAATTGAAAGTATTGTAGTCCTTGTACCTTAAACAAAAGTCGCGTCTTGTTAAATAAATTTTAAGTTTGGTATCAGTAATGACTTTTATAAACTATGAAACAAACTTTGATATATGTGGTTGTTGAATTTTCAAGATACTGTGGATTCATTTTTTTTCGTGGGTATCAATTTTCGTGAATTACTAGAAACTTGCATATTCGTTTTGAATTCGTGGCTCACCTATACCCACGAAACCCACGAAAATTGGTATCCAACGAATTATAATGAATCCACCGTAGAGTCTTCATTAAAATGGGATGGATAATCCCAATAAATGAGCCCAGACCACATGCTCATTAAATTATAAGCACATCACAGTTAGTATCGACAATATTTTCTTCCTTTCGTAGATATAGTGTTCATTGGATTCCTTTTCAAAGTTTTAAAGCTCTATATGTTTTGCTCGTTTTTTCCCAATAGTATCCTGAATTCAAACTACAATGACAGTTTTTGATCTGAAATGATAATTTATTCTCATAATTGTGTTTCAATTAATCATCTAGTTTTGCTATTGAACAATCAAATAGACGGAAAGAAACAACAACCAAAGACTATTGCAAGGCACATACTGTAGCAGTTTGTTTCAGTTAACCATTTCCTCGGATATTTTTCACTTGATTTGTATATTCCAAATTAAATTGATTCGTACCTCGTTAAACTACTGTTGACTCTTATATGAAAGAAAGCGTCAACTGACTACCTTTAGGGATAATGCTAATCCAGCATTTTCTACATATGTAAATGTATGTGCCAAGTCAGAGATATGACTATTGATTTCCATTTGATAGATGGGTTTGAGCTTCTAATTTAGACATTAATTTGTTCAGAGACTTTCCGTTTTGAATTTTTCTGAAGTTCGGTATTTTTATTATTGACTCTTATGATCTCTTATCTTTGGTATTAGTTGATCAATATCGTAACTCACTAAAGATAGAAAGAAACAAATAGTTTTTAATCGAATCAGTATTTTCCATAAATGTCACAGATAGACTTGTCATTGGTTACGCAAGACGCGCGTTTTGTCAACATAAAAAGTAATCCGTTGTTCTCGAATAAAAACGTTTCGAGCAATGATTTTAAAATAGTCAACTTTCTTTATATAATAGAAACCATGTAATAAATTCTAACTCTAGGGGTACTTCATATGGTTGTTTGTATATATATATATTAAAAAAAGAAAAGAAACGCAGAATTTTAAATAAAATTTGCAAATATATCATTCTTAAAAGTTACTCAAAATTGGTTGAATGTTTTTCGGATTCTCCATCTCACAATTCCCTGTAGTCTCTAATTTATCCCTGCATTAAATAATAATCAACAAATTGTTCGTTGAAATGTCACCGCTCTCTCTAAAATATATGAATTCAATATTTTTGTTTTTGTTTAAAAAAAATAGTTTCTCGCTTCTTCAAAAAAGTTTGAAAGCTAACTTTTAAATTTGCTCGCACCTATAAACCCTAGAATAGTTTGCTAAAATATTCATTGTTTTAAAGAAAAAACTGAAAAGTTTACCTGCTTGCTCTAGCGTTTATTTATATAAAAGTTCAAAGAACAAGTATTCGATTTTGCAGTGTATATGGTTCCACTTGTCTAATAAGTAGATATAAAGTTGAACAATATTTTTTCAGGCCTTTAACTGTGTGTTTAACACCAACATTTTGAAGAGGAAACGAGGAAAAAATGTTGACTGGAATTTTTACCTTATGATTTTGCCTATAATAAATCTATTTTGTTCGAGAAAGAAACATAATTTGAAGTAAGAACCACGTCACTGTATTTTTATAATAAAAGCTGTCACTATAACATTAAAAATTTCTAGCTTTGATGTTTTCATGTATGTCAAGAAATATTATTTATTATTTTGTTATTATTTATTATTATTTTACCAGTATCACCAAAAACCTATTTATATTTTACGAACAAACGAAAGTATCTGGTACAAGTTACTTAATTGTCAAATAATTACACATAAAGGCACGCGAACACTTAAAACATGTTACACATAAATTTATCTTTGCACGTGGGGTGTCCCTTAAATTGAAACACATGTGCACTATAAAATACTGTCATAATGACAGAGGGAAGATAATAAAAAGAAAATATAAGTATGTCCCTTTCATAAAAAATATAGTATCATAATAAATATGACAGATGAAAAAACAAACAAATGAAGTGGTTTGGTCAGACCTAGTGCAAAATACTGTTGACCATCAACATTGGTCATTATAAACTATATATCATATACATCTTACACGTTTCCGCTCTTGATTAATAAAAGGAAATTGTTTTTTTTTCTTCTGTTATTTGATGAGTCAGTTTAATAATTTTTTAGTCTATAATAATCAAGTGCTAGAAAATAAATTCAAAAATATGGAACCATGTATGATAATTAATAACATGCTTTAAAGATTAATCCATTTAATTATTTATATACACATTGTTATCATCAAATAGAAAACGGCATTGAAATGCAATCTTATCGAGGACAGGGATATTTCCTGAGGATATTTCTTTGGAAAATTAAAGGCAAACTGCTAAAAACTGGCTAGTAGACTTGAAGACTTATTATGAAAAAAGTAGTTATATACGAAACAAATTCATTCTGTCATAGAGTTGTCACTTGTTTAGAACAAAATACAACTACTATTACAAGTGCCAAAAAAACAATATTATTATTCGCATCTATAGACACTGAGTTGTACCAATTATTTGAGTACAGATTATAATAATATGATTAATCAGCAATGAACATTCATTGGATCACCAGTGAAGGTGATACACAGCTGAAAACAGAGTTTTTTACACCTTGTTCAGTTTAGGTGGCCGAGTGGTCTAGACCGAAGATTTCAGTGCTTGAAGATTATAAACCCTAGTTATTACACACAAAAAAATATATTTTTTCGAAGATATGCATTTTCATCATCCAACTTAAAAGACTGTCGTCAAGTACTTTTAGTAAAATCAAAGTGATGGAAATCACTCATGGAAGGATTAGAAGAGTAGTTTGCAGGCAAGTGGTGTCTCAATATCCCTACAGCATGAGTTCGAAACCCGACAAGGGAAGAACACACGTTTGTATATTTACATTGTTGTGCTGATATTTAGAGTAGTTATGTATATATAATATATATATATATAAACAAGTCTAAATTGAAAACTACGTTCAAACCTATGATTGCGTTGAATAAAAACCGCAATTTTTATACCTGTGCATGTAAAACAAATTTCGTTGTAAAAGGGTCTAAATACAGCACAAACAACATTTTCCAAAAGACCAAAAAAGTGAAAAAGTATATTTAAACAAAACGCATTTGACTAACAGGTCGAACAATTGATGTTCTTTAACCCTGCTGATTGCCATTGGCGATTGCCAAATAAAATTGATCACAAGATGTAACAAAATGGATGTTACGGATTAAGTTTATATTAGACTGTCATTGTAGACCTCCTTATATACGTGTTTGTAATAAAAGCATGAAGGCATGGGTTTTGGGAAGTCAAAAAAGCATTTATTGTATGATATATTCTAAATCACGTGCCGGTAGTGTGAATAATCTTATATTAAAAGTTCAAATCAAAGTAAAACGTCAGTATGATACCTTGACCTTCGCTTCCAAATTTATTTACTGATTATTACAAAACAACCTAAGAATACTGTGCGCACTTGGCTCTGATAAATTAAGCCATTTTATTTAAAAAAGATAACAATAATTGCATGTTTACATTATAGAATTGCGCGACAATTACTTCATGTTAATCCTACACACTTACAGTAGGTGACAGATTACATACCCGTTTACTTTCTATACGCATTGTGTATGCTGCGATATGAAAATCTAATAGATAGCTGCATATGTGGGTTTTTTTAATTCTTTTTTTTTAAATCAATTTTCCAAAGCTTCTATGTGATGTATGTTAGACCTTAAGAAGGCTGACATCTCTTTGATGACATCATTTCTTTCATATATTTAATGGTGTAGCGAAGAAACAGATTTAACGGAGTGTCTTCTACTGGGTGTAGGGGAGGGCGTAGGTGTCAGTCTTGAAGGGCCGTCTTCGGTATGTAATCTTTGTTCTGCTTCAGCCTCTCTTTTAAGATCAGCAAATAGATCGTAGCCTGTTAAATCACTATGGACATGTATTCCGGGATCCATGCCCGCCTTACGAACCATATCTTCTAACTCCTCCACGTTTGATTTTGAAAGACGAAGGTAGCTACAGTTTAACATTTCCATTGGTTTGAATGTAGGCGCCTCTGGTTTCTTCTTCATTGAATCGAGAATTTCTTTCAGCCTATCAAGACGACGCATTTGAACACGTGCAGTATGACTATCAGGTGTGGCGCTTTTCTGTTTTCTGAATGAATTTTAGGGTAGAAATACTAGTATATAGAAAAAATATAAATGTACAACACAGACGTTTATGATCATACTGCCCAGTAATGTGAATAAATTTCAACAACAGAATCTATAGAGTGCATTTTTTCTTACCCAAATGTTGTCATCGATGACTATGGTATGCTTTGTCTATATGACTTTTTGTGTTCTTTGTTACATATGACGTGGCTCTGTACTTATACATCCCGTCATAGTGTTATTGTTTTATGATAATTTCTGTATTCTTGTCTTTCATTTTTGCTAATATGATTTTTCTATGTGCCTTATTGTGTTTCTTTCTTACATATGACAAGTCTCTGTACTTATAAATCCTGTCAATGTGTTCATGTGCCATATTAAATATTATATATTGCTTGATGTTATAGTGATTAAGATAATAACACAATGTTCACAACTGTCCCCTAATTTTTTACATTTTTCACCTATTATGTCTGTTTGTTTTCTTCCAACATTGTGTTGTCAATATAATGGAATTTTATGCGACTTTCATACAAGTGAGAGGTTTATATAGCTATAAATCCAGGTGTACTCCACAATTTTCTACAGAAAAATGCCTGAGAAAAATGCTTGTACCAAGTCAGGAATATGAAAGTTGTTGTCCTTTCGTTTGATGTGTTTGAGCTGTTAATTTTTCCATTTGAGTAGAGACTTCAGTAGTTCTCGATATTGGACAACAATAACTCGAATAATTCAGTCATTCTATTCATCTTCTCGACGGTGGCTACACGAGACGATTATCGTCGCGAGTGGCAGGGTCGACCACTGAATTATTCGGGTTATTACAACAAGAGAACAACCCTGACATCTCGGTTTTTGTCTCAGTACAGTTAAAATCACGAATGTCGTTATCCGTAAAAATTCGGAACAACAAGTATGTAATAGGATTTACTTACCTTCGAAATTGACTTGTCTCATAAAGTAATTCCTCCACCTCTTTTAATCTTGCCAAATCAATATAATGCTTGCCACCGGTAGGTATAGTTGATGGCTGTGATTAAAATAAATAGGTTAAAACTTGCATAGCATTTACACACTTTACTTTTAGATTCCAAATTCGGATTCTAACGAAGAAAATAAACTGTTTCGTTTATATGGTTCGAATATTTGTTTTCTCTTTCCAGTTTCCAAATTCGTTTTCTCTTCAGCTCTTTTGTAATTGCTTTCTTTGTAAATACTCTAATCAGTGTTGTCTTTCAGTAGTTTTGTCATGAAAAGGGTAGGACAAAAAATGGTATGCAATTTAAGTACATATGTAACGAAATATTTATATTTAAACTTGCAAGCATACTTATATGACGTTTTTTATATGACGTCCATTATCACTGTACTATTATGCATATTTTAGGGGCCAGCTGAAGGACACCTACGGGTGCGGGAATTCTCGCTACATTGAAGACCCATTGGTTGCCTTCGGCTGTTGTTTGCTCTATGGTCGGGTGGTTGTCGCTTTGACATATTCACCATTTCCTTTCTCAATTTTATTATATATGTAGATTTGTCCTTTTTAATATCAGCTCGACACAACAATTTAACAAAAAGGTATTACATCATATAAATGTTCTGTGGCAAAAACAAACGAACAAGATAAGGACGTTTCATATCAGTTGATCTTTTTATTACCGCAATGTATATTTTATAATAGCAGTGTAAATTATGAATAATAAACTCATCATAGATTTCATTACATAGATATTTTCGGCTATTGTTGTGTTGCTGCTTTGTTCGTTTACTTTTGATTTTGTATTCATTCTATCGTTGAAGCCCCGAACTCTTCATACATTATTAAACCAAACTGCAAAAACAAAACCTCTCTCTGATATTCTATGAAACACAAACTGTTAATTTAGTTTAGAGTGTCTATTCTTCTACTTTAAAACGATACCAAACAATTTACTTCTGTAAAAAAAATCACTTGGATATTTACCTGAGAACCCCGTCTGCGTGATTTGGTGTCGGTGACTGCATGGAATTCATCCCGATTACTCGCAGACGACATAGCCATGGTATAAAAACTAGCCTCTTCCTCAGCAGCCGTAACTGCTTTTCCTTTGCCCAAAGCATGTTGTTTAGCCATCACACTTTTCTCGTGTGCACTTTTCTCTTGTGTTTCATGTGTGAGTGCCATATCTGAAACTCCAGACTCGTCCGTTACCAGAAGTAATGGAACACCGGAAACGTCTGAAACAAAGATGTGTTTACTAATAATAGGGTCGGAGTGCAATACATATTCTGAAGCAGTTATCCAACGAGGGCTCAATTTGTATTATTTATAGTTTCCAAATAATTGGATGTCATTTTTAAAGCTTTCTTTGCGTAATAGTGACTGTGTTGTGGCCAGCTGTATAAAAATAAGGACTTTTTGTTCGACCCCATGACATAATTATCCATCAAACAAATACCACAGGATGAGCGGATGTACACAGGTCGATCGCTGTACGCCTTTCAAAAAAGAGCGCAACCTGTCCCGGCATGACAAATATAGTTCTTTGACGGTTTCGGTTCTTAAACATTCTTTTCGCGGCTTTAACCTATAAGACTTTTGGCGTTCCTGGTGAAGAAAAATCCAGAAAAGCGCTTCAGACACATGATTCATGAAATTAATAACGTGTGTTTTGAGGGTTTTTTTTTTGTAATTTTTAACTTACTTGCAGGTAATGATTTCCTTCTTTGTCTGCCAGCTCTCAAATCGTCTGAAATTGATAAGACTTTGAATGAGAAAATATATTTTGAAGTACTTGGTCTCAATGTCTGTCAGTCAAAACAAATATTTAACGGTTGTGTTTTTCTCTTGTGACGTTCTTTCTTTCATAACTATGCACGACGTCATTCGTCAAAACTCGGTCGATTCCGTACCTGCATATATTACGAAAGAGAGAAGCGGGGTCACATTGAGCGGAGTCGTCCGAGGTTAAACGACTGTGCAACACGCTTTATGTTATACCGCAGTCCCACTAGGCCACGATCGCACTACGATCTGTGAAAAAAATGCAAATTTTGATGATCGTAGTACGATCGTGTAGATCGCAGTTAGGTCGTATCACGGTCGTGGTGAGGTCTTCAAGATCGTGAAGAGCGAGACCAACTTTGAACATGTTCAAAACAATCGTGGTGCAGTCGTGGAGAAATCAGGTCGTAGTAGAAGCGTAGTGAGAGCGCACTAAGATCGTAGTAAGATCGCAAAGGTCGCTGTCGCTGTCGTATCGAAAGCGTAGCAAAAACGTGATTCTATTCGGAGATATTGCGCTACGATCTCACAGCGACGTTATCACGACCTCACTTCGACCATCACGTTCTCACCGCGACCAAACTATGATTCCACTACGACTATACCACGATGTTTACGACCATAGTACGATTCTAGCACGCCCTTGCCGTCCTCATCACGCTATTCTTGCGACCTGACTACGTTCACACTACGACCATTATTCTCATTGTCATTTTCATATAAAATATATAAAAAAGCTCCCCAGATTTTGTTTGTCTGAATGTAATTATCCATTTGCTCTAACGGCTCAACCTTGCTTCTCGTTTTTATAGATTAGACCGTTGGTTTTCAGGTTTAAATAGTTTTACACGTCTAGTAATTTTTTGGGGCCTTTATAGCGTGCTGTTCGGTGTGAGCCAAGGCTCCGTGTTGAAGGCCGTACCTTGGCCTATAATGGTTTACTTTTATAAATTGTTACCTGGATTTAGAGTTGTCTCTATGGCACTCATACCACACCTTCCTATATATATTGACACATCTGTATCATCTCTGCTATCTTTTACAAAAATGTCGTCATTTGAGCTTTATGGACCAGCAATAGGTTGTAATGTAGGTTGGATTTGTCGGTCCGACATCTCTGCTTGATCAGGATTCGTTACTTTGCTCCTTCTGCCTCTACATCAGCCCCTACCACCACGCCCATGTGTTCTAGTAGATTTTGGTGGCATGACTGTATTGTTTCCGAGAAATCTACGTATTAATCAGAAATAGAAGGAATGGAACTCTATTGATATGGAACACGATGTTGACGTTATTGATGATAACGTAGTAAGATCGCGGTATGAACGTAATATAATCGTGGTAAGAACGTGCTATAATCGCAGTAAGATCGTGTTTCAATCGGATAACTCGTTGTATGGTCGTAGTGAGAACGTGAAGAGCGTAGACAGATCTTGATAAGCGTAGTGAGGTCGCAGAATAAGCGCGGTGAGAACGTGGTATAATCGTAGCGGGATCATTGTAGAAGCGTAATGAGGACGTAGTAGTATCGTGAAAGCAAAGAAAATTTATATTTTCATGCCGCTCATACCGCGACCTCACCACGATCTAAATTTATTCTAAATCGCGGTGAGCGTAGTGCGATCGTGGTCTAGTGGGACTGGGGCTTTAACTGAGTTTGACTAGGGTAGATATTCCATGAATATTCAGGACAAAACAATACAACACTTTGTTGCTTACACTTTTGATTGGTGTGCCCTTGGGCAGATAATCCATGCAAAAATGTATAACATGTATGACTCTCAGTAAAACACCAGCCTGGTGTTTTAAAAAGCAATTTACTTCAACCAAAGCATCAATTTTACTCATGTTGTCTTTTGTGTTGAGTACGGTGTAAAAAATGTATGTACCAAGCAGGGTTCATATATGCTTTGAATCAGCAAGTTTGCGACCTTAATTGCAATGTCTAGATTACTAATTAGGCGTTGAATCTGTGCTTATCCAACCATCTAACAATCTGTTAATACTGGTTTTTTTTTATTATTATACCGCAATTGAATATATATAGAAAAATGTTAAATCACAAAAATACTGAACTCCGATGAAAATTGAAAACGGAAAGTCCCTAATCAAATGGCAAAATCAAAAGCTCAAACACATCAAACGAATGGACAACTGTCATATTCCTGACTTGGTACATGCATTTTCTTATGTACAAAATGGTGGATTGAACCTGGTTTTATAGCGCTAAACCTCTCACTTGTATGAAATGTTAGTTGCTTTTAGATGGCTGTTTAATAGATATAGCCGTCATTTCTAGTAATGTCATTCGCTTCAGATGGTCGAATTAATTGCAGAATTGAATTGTTCATCGTTAATCTAGTCAGGTACAATTATATATCATAAATTATAATTGATACAAACCCGCCTTCAAGAAAGTGCTGCATTTATCGGATACTTTCTCTGATGTAAGCTTCTCATGCATTTTTTCTGAAAACATGAAGAAAAAACCAATTAACGAAAAGTTTAACCCTGATAAAAGCGACACAAAAACCAGAGTCACGTGAATCAATTAGTTCCAAATTTGACTAGAAAAATGTGCACAACTATTTATTTTTTCATTTCGCTTAACCATTATCTAAATCATACTAAAGCTGAAGTGTTTGCCATTATTGCATACACAGAAAATTACTTACTCCTGACCCTTTTTTTATTTCTACAATCAATTATTTTATACAATTATATGTACCAAGTTTTAATTCTATACAATAGTTTGGGTCTTACAGAGAATACTTTTTTTTATTCAAACGGGCTTATCCATATAAAAAAGACAAACAAACAAACAAACAGAACGAAAAATAGAAAAAAAAAAACCAGCAAAAACGAATAAAAAATGCTCCTAAATAAAACAAGGAACGAATATGTATATGTATGTACATAGACATAGGAAGGTCTTGTATGAGTGCCTATGAGACAACTCTCCATCCAAGTCACAATTTATAAAAGTAAACCATTATAGGTCAGGGTACGGTCTTCAACACGGAGCCTAGGCTCACACCGAACAGCAAGCTATAAAGGGTCCTAGAAATTACTAATGTAAAACCATTCAAACAGGGAAAAGAACGGTCTAATCAATATAAAAAACGAGAAACGAGAAACACTTATGAACCACACAAACAAACAATGTACAGTATAATTATTCAAAACAATTGGGTCATTGAAATACATGAAAGTTTTAATACTTATTGTTGGGTCAGATTATTTGCATATTATTTTTTAATCGAGACGTTTTTATCATCTTACTTTTTTCTAGATTGGTCATGGAAGGATCCTTGTCAAGTGCTAATGCTGTAGAGGATGCTTTTTTAAGTTCAAATAAACTCCTTGGGCTGCTGAGCTCAATCGTGGCACGACGACCGGATCGTGGACCTGATATCCGCTCGCCTGATTTTGGGCGAGCGTGGAAACTGTAATTAAGGAAATGTTTTTAATAAACTATTAATACAGAATTATTCAATTTATTGTATATTTGAATCGTGTTGATAAAACATTTTTTCTTAGTTGATGACAGAAAGATTTTTGCAGTCACGTTATTCAATACAGGTAGGATAACCACTGAGTCAAAGTCGAGTTATCATGTATTACTGGAACGTTTTGCTGTTTAAAAGGTTCGTATGATCGGGTGAAACCAGCAGTGCGAGGATGGAAGAAATTCATTTGAGAACACTGGTCTGGACAATCAATCAGATTGATAACATGTTTAGGATACGGCGCATGCTTCAGTGAAATTGTCAATGCAAATATGTATACACGTTTATGACATATAATGTATTCGTTTACAGTGGTGTGTACGGCAAACATTCATCCAATACGCTCTTATGTGTGGCATTAAAACTAGAAATACATTGAACAGACAAAATTAGTGATATCATTGTCAATTAAGGTTGCAACCTTAGTTTTAGTACAATTGAATAATTCATATTTACTAACTGCGAAGCACTGGCTAGCTACTGATGGATCATGCAATGGGTGGCTTATTCACTTTTGGACTTACCGTCCATAATTTGAAGTAGCATTGGGGTTGTATAATATAACCTTGGTAGGAACGAGCAAGTACGATAATTAGTAATTATTAACTTAATTTTTATGGAACTGGTTTCAATTTGCATGGCTCATGTTTCTAGAATAACCAATACCGAAGTATAATCGAGTCACAATACTTATATTTATGTGTATGGTTTATTTCATTTTTCTTAGCGTATATACTTCTAATTTTAAAAAAAAATGCATTTTTTACTTCGAATTTATACCAATTTGTAGGCGATTGTATTGATTTTTTTGAGAAAAAAAAATGCTGATTGATTATGTAGCTTGAATATACCATCTCCTAAATTCACTAATTTTCAAAGGAGCATTTATGAGATTTAAAATCTACATGTTCTCGTCCTGAAAATTATATAAAAAAAATACTGCTAAGCTTTACACTTAGAAATCCTAGGAGTAAGCAAACTCAACAATGCCATGAAAGATTGTTTACCACAAAACAAATGTAACCGAATTTTAATGGCAAACTTTAATTACAATTTAAATGTTCAATTTTATCGAATTCCAAATTTTCTGTCAAAATACAGAGTTGTCTATTGTTTGTTTGCGAATAAAAAAAATAACTACCTTTTCTTATGTGTTAGTCCTCCACTCAACCCGGTGCAATGTCCTCTCGAATCTGTGTCATCCTCCTGTTAAAATATAAAGGTTTCATTTCAGTTGTTTGATTTTATGCTTTAATTGACTTTTAAACTGTGTGCTCAAGATCTTTCTTCTATCGTGATCAAGGAAAAAGACAGCTCCTACAAAAGTAGATCAACTCACGAATGTAACATGATTCATCAATACATTGTTATTGGATTTTAACTATAGTTTTCAGTAAGGCCAGTAACGGTGAGTACTCTTAAATGTCGATACTTTGTTAGTTGATTCGGTGAGTACTCTTATATCGATACTTTATTAGTTGATTCGGTGAGTACTTTTATATCGATACTTGGTTAGTTGATTCGGTGAGTACCCTTATATCGATACTTTGTTAGTTGATTCGGTGAGTACTCTTATATCGATACTTTATTAGTTGATTCGGTGAGTACTCTTAGATCGAGTCTTTGTGATTGTTTAGTTGTTGGTTGATTTTTTCGTGCTTTGTGCGAAAATTATGTCTAACCTTTTTCAACTTATTTTAACACCCTGCTCTTATCGTGTTCTGTTACATCATTGTCAAAACGTTAGTGAAGGTTGAGCCTTCATAAACATTAAGTGGATGACCTTGATAGGGCCATTTATAGCGGGCTGTACGATATTAATTTTGCTCATTATCGAAGGCCATATGGTGACCTAAAATTGCTTAAATTCATTTCATGCATTTGGTTTCTGTTGGACGTTGGTGCAACAGTACAACACAAGAACAAACAATGCAATACAACACACTTTTTACAAATTTTGCAACAAACGAGTCTCCTGACTTGGGACAGGCACATTAAGAATATTGCCGGATTAAACGTCTTTGTCTTTAACCCAATACAGTGGTGTAACAACACAACATAAACAACAAAGCCAATAACAACTTATAAAAATGTCATGTATCTAAGACCAAATTATATCATTCTGTACACATCAAACGGACTAAGTGTGTAATTATCAGCTGTAAAGACACAAAGCATAGTCGGAGAAAAACACGATCTACATCCTCTTTCTACCTTTATACCTTGACTCAACAGTCACGGGTGCTTCAATGAGGAAGTCTCTGTTTTGATAAATGAACTAAATTTAACGAAATATTATCACTTTCCGTGACCAAAGAATATACTGAGTTTACCTCTTTAACCAAAATTACTGACGACGAGCATTTTCAATCCTATACAAAGTGCTTCAAACCATCATCATCTTTAACTATTAGACCACGAATATGAATAATGAAAAGCAAAACAAATCTAATGCAATTTTACACATGATATGAATTTTCCAATAAAAAAAGAAAATTGTACTTTTCAGATCTATCTATTTATATTTACTGAAAACACTTTACTTATTCGAATATTCTTTTTCTACTATTACTAGCTAAATTTCTTTTCTTCGACTTAATTTGTCTTAATTTGTCTTCATTTTTTTTTTTTTTTTTTTTATATAATCACTAAAGTTTTATTACATGCTACTACAAAATGCACACTTTAGTAATAATCTTAGACTATTGAAGTTGTACCTTTGTACTTAGTCTGCAAATCAGCGTGAACATCTGTAGCGGATCCAGAATGTTTCATAAGTTGGGGCCCACTGACTGCCTAAGACGGGGGCCGATCTAGTCACGCTTCAGTAATTCCCTATATAACTACCGAAAATTTAACCACAAAAGAGAGGGCCCGGCCCTGGTCCCCCTTAATCTGCCTCTGAACATCAATCTACTGATATCAAAAACAGTCTTGTCCATAATATGCATGAAGTAAGTTAGTAAGTAATACATTTGTATAATAACAATTTTTCCTTCACATATGGTACAAAACCACTCAAATCCATCGGGTTCTTCTAAACTCATGCACCATGGATACCAGACTGGATTTTGTAAGCAAGACAGTTGGTCTACAAGAGACACAAAAGTGACGCTCGAATAAAAAAGTTAAACAAAAAAAGACCATAAAAAAGGATGTAGCGGTGAGCATTGAAGACCCAATGTTCTGAAAGTTTTTGGCCAAAATAAGCTATAGTAACTTTTAAAAACACAAAAAAAAGTTCCCGGCATTACTACGTATTTTTTTTTTTTTTTTTTTTTTTTTTTTTTAGATACGATCATTTTCTCGCGGAATGTCGGTCAACTTGATGAGAACGTTTTTTAGGGGGATTTATTTACACTTTTCGTGACGGCTTCGTGTTCAAATCTGCATGACCTATTTCACGGTTTGTGAAACCTTTATTCAAGATTTAAAATGTATATTGCTATGTGTACGTTCTTTTATTCTATACATTGGCTAGAGGTATAGGTGTGGGGGGGGGGGGAGGGGGTGAGATCTCACAAAACATTTTTAGTCCCGCCGCATTTTTCCGCCTGTACCAAATCAGGATCGAGCCTCTGACTTTGTTGGTCTTGTATGTTTTTTTGTTTTTTTTTTATTTCAGTTCATTTATATGTTTATATGTTTTGGAGTTTACTGTGTGTTGAAGACCCATCCATAAGTGGCCTTCTGCTATTGTCTGCTCTTTGGTAGGGTTGTTGTATCTTTGCCATATTCTCCATTTCCATTCTCAATTTTATAACTGCTACAGTACAGAAACGGGCTTACCTCGTATTCAGTTACATGTATTTTATACTTGTCCTTTTCCTTTTCATAGTAATCTAGCTTTTTTCGTACGTTTTGCTCCTGTCGTCTACGGAAAAAAAATGTTATTGACAATTTTACTGTGATAAGATTAATAATAGATCTATAATAATTAATGATTATTAATAACAAATCCTCAGTCGGAGTTCAGTATTTATGTGATTTTACTTCTTTCTAATAGAATTGTATCTGTTAATTTTTTTACAATTGCATATTGATTTGAATTAAAAAAAAAATACCGCTATATGATTGTTTAATATCATAGCAACAAACAAATGACCTTTCTACTAGGGGCTTCCTGTATAAAATGTGAAAATGATCAAGAAAAATAATTGAGAAATAAAAAAACGATATATATACTCAATATCTCTCTCAGCAACAGTCTGCCATTTGTCCAGGTGTTCGGTTACTTTCTTTAGATGTGTTTTCTCGCAAAGAAATTTACAAGTGGTATTTTTATACAGCAATTTGCTTTCCCTTTCAACTATTTCGCCTAGATCTTTCCGTAGAGCTCTTTCGTGAAGGTCCATTTGATTGAATATTCAGTATATAGATCTGCAGTTCATTCTCGGTTCATATTAGAAACCGAAAATCGTCATAATCGTATCGGTTGAAATCTTTCTCTTAGTCATATTTATCAACATCCGGGAAATTTCAAAATGGACGCCTCCAGTGAAACAAGGTAGACAAGGACCCTCACAAAGTAGATTTCGCGATTAAGGGATGGACATTGTAATTTAAAGTTTCAAAATTGTTATTTCAGTTATTTTATATACACGGCAGCTTAATGTTATTGATGGACATATCTTAAGCGAAAGGGTAAAGGGAAAATATCGGCAAAAGCCGGGAAAACGGACCCCCTATAATTTGACAGACGTTTGATAACGAATTAAAGCCCATTTTTTAGAGAGAAAAAAAATCTGGTATATGGAAACTTCTGGCTCTGCACATTCAATGAATGTGTTTTGCTAAAATAATCATGATAATAAAGTGCAAATCTTAGAATAGAAAATAAACAGGTTTCGGACACACAAAAAAAGAGCTTTATTTAGAGTCAGCGCAGTATACAAACAGATACAATATAAGCTCTCATGAGCTTTTAATCTACATTAAAGACATTTATAACAACACAACACATTATACACAGAGTTCTCAAAATCTTCTTTTCCTTGGTGGTCCTTGAAGAAAACTACAGGTCCTTAAATGTACTGTCATTTCTATTGCAAATTATCAAAATTGTGTTGGTCCTTTCCAAAAATGTGGAGGTCAATCCCTAGGACCAGCACTTATAGAGAACTCTGAATACACATGCAATACATTACACTATACACCGCACAAAATGAAGAACTAAAAATGTGGTGGTAATAAGCACAATATAACTTTATAGCACAAATTACACCCATTAGAGGGCCAAAGGCTGACTAGTGGTTGGAATTAGTATATATTTCATTTTATCATAAGAAAAATCTTTGTATTGAGTTTTTAAATTATTAAAAAAGACATGTCTTAAATCATCATTTATTTTACATACATGTATTAGAAAGAAATGGGATTCATCATCCAGAACTTTGCACTTATTACAAAGTCTTTGAGGGCGTGAAATATTTATATATCTTCCAGTTTCAATATATAGCGAGGGAATGATTACTTAAATTAAATATAAGTATGATAAGCTACATATGTACATGTATGTATTAACATGATTAAATCTAAAAGCATACAAGTGTAAACTAAGCATGATTAACAGCTGGTAATATGCATAGCATACAAAAAGAGGGGTATAATCTAAATTTGGTAAATGATTTTAGAGTAGTATAGTAACTAAAAATTTGCACAAACTGTACACTTACTAATGCTTACAGTCATTTCCATTTAATCAGCAATGATCAGATGGATTTAATTCATGTCATGCATGTATTATGTCAGTGCAATTCAATAAGGTAATAACCATCACTTGAAGTAAACCAAACAAATTCTACCCTTTTTTCCCCTGTTACTTTTAAGTT